>NC_092338.1:204997500-205297500 GCF_046630445.1 Rutidosis leptorrhynchoides | reverse complement strand
GCTTTGGTAACTAGTAACTGCCGGTTATAAGAACTGGTGGGCGCGAGTAGTAGTATATGGATCCATAAGGCTTGATATCCCCGTCCGAGCTAGAGCACTAGCCTTTTAACGGACGTATGCTATTTGAGAAGCGTACACGTTGGTTTGCGTGTATTATTAAGATGATTATACAAAGGGTACAAATTATATATACGTTAAAGTTTAGTTACCAGGGTGCTCAATTTCGTAGAATATTTTGATAAACGTTTCTGGATGAAACAACTGAAATCTTGTGATCCACTTTTATATAATCTATTGATAAACATTTCTGGATGAAACAACTAAAATCTTGTGATCCACTTTTATATACAGATTATACGAAACACTAAAACTATGAACTCACCAACCTTTGTGTTGACACTTGTTAGCATGTTTATTCTCAGGTTTCCTAGAAGTCTTCCGCTGTTTGCTTATAGGATATACAAGCTATGTGCATGGAGTCTTACATGGCATATTTTTCAAGAAAACGTTGCATTCACCAATTCATCACCATGTACCTTATTTTGACTGCATTGTCAACGAAAGCACTATTGTAAACTATTATATACGGTGATTGTCTATATGTAAAAATCATCAGATGTCGAAAACCTTTGATTTAAATATACATTTATGGTGTGCCTTTTCAAAAGAATGCAATGTTTACAAAACGTATCATATAGAGGTCAAATACCTCGCAATGAAATCAATGAATGACGTGTTCGTCCATATGGATTTGGAGCGATCGTCACAGTTGGGGTTCATCTAATTTCGTATCATCAACGGCATTCTTTGTGATTGGATCATCATTAAGTGTTTCTTCATCTTCCCCACACTTATGCGTTTTTATTGGTCTAACAGTTTTGGTTGGTGGAGATCTAAACTTTCGGTTCACAAAGGTGATCGATGTATCACCATCCCTAAGTGTCATTCTACCTTCTCTTACATCAATGAATGCCTCGGTGGTTGCTAAAAATGGGCGACCTAGAATTAGAGAAATATCAAGGTTTTCCTCCATATTAATCACTATGAAGTTTGCAACAAATGTCAAACTTCCCACGTTAACAAGTAAATTATTTGCTATTCCAACCGGGTGTTTAATGTAACAACCCGACTTTTTCCGTTAAAAACTTAACAACTGTTTGTTAAATTCAACGTTTTTCAAAGCTAAATTTTTTTTTTTTTTAAAAATATATATATATATATATATATTATTACATAAGTTTTATAGGTATTAAATAAAACACTACAATTAGTGTAACCAGAAAAAAAATAATAAATAAATAAAATAATAATAAAATAAAATAATTTTTTTTCCAGAGAACGAAACGAAAGAGTACTTAATATAAATATTATATTTTACAATAATTGAGTTCTAAAATCATTTTAGTTAATTAGTATACTCTTAAATTAAACTCGGGGGATTATTTTAAACACTTATATTTTCAATAAAAGACATATATTATTTAGTTTAAAAATATATTAAATAAGTATTTATGAAAAACACCAACTAGGTACGATGTCTAGGATTTAAAAGGTTTCGAACAATATATATGTAAATGTATTTTATAAATATAAAAATTTACCAATTATTGAATCATATTAAAATAAAATACATTGGGTTTTAGATATCGGATAAAAATTTAATTATAACCCGTGATTACATAGTAATACCCGTGTTTAATTATTATACCCGTGACTACACATTATTACGTCCGTGATATCAATAATTGAGATAGATTTATCACCCGTGACTCTTTATCTCATCTATATTATTAAACCTAATTCATTTCATCTAACACACATGTACATAGACTCTCTCCTTAAAATACCCATTACTATTTATCATCATCATCGATCTTCTTTCCTTATAAACACCTTCAAGAAATCACTTGATCATAAAATCGTTTACATATTCGGACTCCTCTCGAAGAGCTCTACTCAGCCATACCAACAATTTCTTGATTTGTGTAAGTTTTAAAAACTCTAATTTTCTAGTTTTCATATTTTTGTTACATATTAGGGTAGATATAGTGTCTAGTGCTCAAGTCCTTGTATGTATGCATGATATTGTTCGTTAATTTGATCATTTGTTGACTTGTTGATGAATCACGAATTTGAATGGTATGCTACTGATATGAACATGATATTTTCAGTTTATGAAATACTTATAAATGAAATCCTTGTGAAAAACTATTAATTTTAGGCTCAAGAATCACTTGATTTCGTTTAGAATTGCTTCCGGTATGATTAATTGAAGTTTAACATGATATTACATGAAATCCGAATTGTTTTGCCATGTTTCTGGAATTTTGACTTTGTTATCTGTAAATATAAGTATGTAGATGGATTACTATCGAAAAACTACTAATTTTAGGCTCAAGAATCAATTGATTTCGTTATCGTATGCTCCCGATATGTTAAATTGAAGTTTTCATGTGATCTTGCTATGAATCCGAATTTTCTGAGATGAATGCTTTATGATTGAGTTTGTGAACTGATGTTAGATGTATAGATAATTGAAAAACACCCAAGATAGACTTAAGATTCATGTTAATCGGATATGTATAGCCCTCGTTATGGTTAATTAAAGGTTTGTGATTTTGATGCTTAAAAATTTATTTCGGTTTAAAAATTCGTAATTGAAACTGTGAATCTGGGAAAGTATGCTATATATTCAGGTCCGGAGAGGTATATAGTTGTATTGCTTGCAACAAAAAAAAACATTTGGTTTTCATTTAGATATTGTCCAATTCCGATAAAAGAGTCAAAATCTATGGCCAAATCAAAGTTAGAATTTTATATTATTTAAAACCGGACAGAACAGTTTCATTGGGATGCGTGCAACCTGATCTCAGAATTCTGGGTTCACGGTTGTGTGCGTATCGAAAAATTAATAAGTTTAGACTCCAGAAACGCGTCATTTGGATACTTTTTGGATTTGATATGATTTTTCAAAGTTTATACATGAGTACCGAAACGATTCAGCATTAAAGGCTGGTACGTTTTTAGTCACTGCGAGCTTTCTGTTTAGGGTTAGAGGTTGTGCTTCGGATATGTTATAGTCGACTAAATTTCGGAGATTTTGGCGCGTATTTCAAGTCAAATGGACTTGTACTTATTTTTATAAAAATTCTGGAAGTTGACTACATTATTTAAGCTAAATAATATGTGCAATTGACTTTGTTTGACCAAATGGGTTTAATGGGTCAAAATGGGTAACGGTCAGTGTAGAAAAGTCCCAAACGTCAATTTAAGTAAGTTTAAAGGTTGAGGTGTTTAAAAAATAAGTTGTGGCATGTTTTGGTCAAAATGGGTGTTTATGACCCATTTGGGTCATACGAGCCTACTTTGACCCATATGCAAAATTTTGAGAACCAAAGGTATGTAACACATCCCGTATATTGATTTAAGTATGTTTGCAAGTTTTGGTGCTTTAAAAATGAGTTTGGGTCAAATTTGGTTTAAAGAAAGTTTTATGACTTATTCGGGTCAAACGTGCATAAATTGACCCATATGCATAATTTTGGAAAACGAAAGTCACCAACACATCTAAAATGTCATTTTTGAGCTGTGATAAAAATTTGGTTAAGTCAGGTCAGCCGGATTCAAATTTGGATCGTCAACCGAAAATTTTAGTATTTTAACAAAATTGTCAAAATGACTCTCGGACCTACTTTGAGGACTCGCAAGTTGAAATCAGTTAAGTTTAGATAAAAACTATTATTTGGTATTGAAAGTATTTGCGACAAGCTTTAAAATGATATATTATTTGTATAATTTTGTTGAGTTTAAACAGGTATAAAACAAGCGAGAAAATGGGCAATCGTTGCTGATTTTGAACACTTAACAAAAATTTTATCAGCATTTTATGTTTCAGGAGACTGTTTTCGCGAGGTCATAACTTTAAAACCGTAACTCCATTTTTGTCAAATAAACTGTCTATAGAAAGGTGGGATGACATACTTTCCAATGGTCATGACCTAAGGTATTATATCAAATTTGGTGGGACCCGAAATCAGCTGCAAAATACTAAAAAATACATATATGTAAATAATATAAATTTTTTTAAGTAAAAGTGAATAACTTAAGTTTGACCTATGTTTGACTACTTGATCAACTTGTGTAATTTTATGCGGTTGTTGACTTGTGTTAATCATGTTGACTGTGTTTGACTTGCGTTTGACTTACATTTGACTTACTTTGACTTACTTTGACTTGCGTTGACTTTTGTTGACTTTTGCTAAATTTTGATAAATTTATGAGTCGGACTTGAGCAATAGGACTATACGAACCCTATGACCTGACCTAGCTTGTTAGACATTTATTAACCAACATATATTCTTTAGGATGAGGTCTACGGTTACTTGCATTTCGAGTATTGGTTACATCTACGTGAATTGTTTATTGGGCTACAAGGTGAGTTTCATTTGCTCCCTTTTTAATTGCTTTTGCAATATATATTTTTGGGCTGAGGATACGTGCGCTGCTTTTATAAATGTTTACAAAATAGACACAAGTACTCAAAAATATATTCTACGTTGAGTTGTACCACTGACATACTTTCCTGTAGCTTGGTAACTACTATTTACATGGGTATTGTAAACGCGAATCCTGTTGATAGATCTATCGGGCCTGACAACCCCAACCGGACTGGACGACCAGTATTCAACGGTTGCACAGTACTTCGTTTCGATAACTACACTTGGTACGGTGTAGTGAGATTTCATAATAAAGGGAATATGTGACGTTGATTAAATGTTAAGTATGGTTACCAAGTGCTCAACCACTTAGAATGCTTTACATACACTTGCGAGTGTATTATGTTTATGATTATGAAATCTTGTGGTCTATTGAAACTATTGATAACGGTTGTTACGATAAACCTATGAACTCACCAACCTTTTGGTTGACACTTTTAGCATGTTTATTCTCAGGTCTTTCAAAAGTGCTTCCGCTGTTTGCTTGCTATTTGCTCAAGGTGCTGCATGGATTCTTTTATGCCATATTTTCAAAAAGACATTGCATTCGAATATTAATGTTATAATCTGTTATTAAATAAATTGATGATTTAGTCATTTTGTATAAGTTGTCATATATATTTTGGATATGTCTATATTTTGGTAAACTTTCTATGTATAGAAAGTATGTTTTTTTTTAAATGAATGCAATGTTTTATCAAAACGTATCATATAGAGGTCGAAACCTCGCTGTGGGACCGTAGATAACGTACCGCGTCAATAGCGATTTTGGCGGGTCGTTAGATTTAATGGTTTGGTCAAATGATTGAACACCTATTTTGGTTGGTTTTAATTTACCCATGCCTAATCTTTTGTATAAGGAAAGAGGCATAATATTTGCACTTGCTCCTAAATCTGCGAGTCCATTATATACAGCACCATCATTAAGCAAGCAAGAAATGATAAATTCACCCGGGTCTCCTGCTTTAGTAAGTCGAGTTGGTTTGTAAACCTTTTTCGGGTGTTCTTTTCTTGGTTCTTTCACTTCTATTTGAATTTCTTGTTCACATTTTTCTTCGTTTCTTGGAATGGGAGGTTTGTATAAGAATTCTTCTTTATCACTCAAATTTGAATCCTCCCTATATTCCAATTTTGACTTTTCATATGTTGTTGATAACATATTTATGTTTTCATTTTGAAGG
Source organism: Rutidosis leptorrhynchoides (assembly GCF_046630445.1). Lineage (NCBI taxonomy): Eukaryota > Viridiplantae > Streptophyta > Magnoliopsida > Asterales > Asteraceae > Rutidosis > Rutidosis leptorrhynchoides. Next base: position 205,291,823 of record NC_092338.1, on the reverse strand, counting down.
TTTTCTTGGGTGGTGAAATTATGATTAACTTCATTGTCAACTTCCATCGGACCATGTATGTAATGTTTAACTCTGTGACCATTAACTTTAAATTCAATCCCATTTGAATTTATTAATTCTATCATTCCATATGGGAAAACTCTTTTGACTATGAATGGTCCAGACCATCTTGATTTCAATTTTTCAGGAAATAGCTTGAATCGTGAATTAAAAAGAAGAACTCTATCTCCTTCTTTAAATTCTTTTGAACTTCTGATTCTTTTATCATGCCATTTCTTCGTTCTTTCCTTATAGATTAACGAATTTTCGTATGCTTCATGTCTTAATTCTTCTAATTCGTTTAGTTGACTTAATCGTAGACGTTCAGCTTCATGTAAATCAAGATTACATGTCTTCAAAGCCCAAAATGCTTTGTGTTCAATTTCTACTGGAAGATGACATGCTTTTCCATAAACGAGTTTAAAAGGTGTGGTTCCAATTAGAGTTTTGTAGGCTGTTCTAAAAGCCCAGAGTGCATCCTCCAATTTTATGGACCATTCCTTCGGATTTGATCCTACGGTTTTTTCTAGAATACGTTTTAAAACTCGATTGGTATTTTCAACTTGTCCACTTGTCTGTGGATGATAAGCAGTGGAGATTTTATGAGTTACTCCATATCTTTTAAGAACTTTCTCAAGTTGATTATTACAGAAATGAGTTCCCCGATCACTTATTAAAGCTTTCGGTGTTCCAAACCTTGCAAAAAGACGTTTTAAAAAGTTGACTACAACTCGTGCATCGTTAGTTGGGAGAGCTTGTGCTTCTGCCCATTTAGATACATAATCAATGGCTACGAGAATGTAAAGATTATTATGAGATTTTGGAAATGGACCCTTAAAGTCAATACCCCAAATGTCAAATACTTCACATACTTGAATGACATTTTGTGGCATTTCATCACGTTGATTTATTTTTCCGGCCCTTTGACAAGCATCACAGGATTTGCAAAGAAGGTGTGCGTCTTTGTAAATTGTAGGCCAATAGAATCCAGCATCATAAACTTTTCTTGCTGTGAGTTGAGGCCCATAATGCCCTCCTGTTGGTCCTGTGTGATAATGGTTTAAGATTTTACTAGCTTCATCTCCGAATACACATCGGCGTATTATTCCATCGGGACAACTTTTTAACAGATGTGGATCTTCCCAGAAATAGTGTTTTATATCACTAAAGAATTTCTTTCGTTTTTGGTACGACAATCCTTTTTCAAGGAATCCACATACTAAGTAGTTTGCATAGTCTGCAAACCATGGAATTTCATTATAATCTATCTTCAATAGATATTCATCAGGAAAGTTGTCTTGTATGGCCGATTCATTTAGAACTTCTAAGTCGGGATTTTCAAGACGAGAAAGATGATCAGCGGCGAGATTTTCTGCTCCTCTTTTATCTCGGATTTCAATATCGAACTCTTGTAAGAGTAAGATCCATCAGATTAATCGTGGTTTAGCATCTTGTTTCGAAAATAGGTATCTAAGAGCAGAATGGTCGGTATAGACCACCGTTTTAGCTAGAACGAGATATGAACGAAATTTGTCAAAAGCAAAGACAATAGCAAGGAGTTCTTTTTCAGTAGTTATGTAATTCGTTTGTGCTCCTTGTAACGTTTTACTAGCGTAATAAATAGGTTGAAATCGTTTTTCAATCCTTTGTCCTAAAACGGCTCCCATTGCAAAATCACTTGCATCGCACATTAGTTCAAATGGTAGATTCCAATTTGGTGTTATCATGATCGGCGCATTAGTGAGTTTCTCTTTAAGAATATTAAAAGATTTGATACATTCATCTGAAAAGATAAATGGAGCATCCTTTTCTAGGAGTTTATTCATAGGAGTGGCAATTTTAGAAAAATCTTTTATGAAACGTCGGTAAAAACCGGCATGCCCTAGAAAACTCCTAACTCCTCTAACATTGGTGGGATGTGGAAGTTTAGCAATTACATCTACTTTAGCTCTATCCACTTCAATTCCTTCTTTTGAAATTTTATGTCCAAGAACGATGCCTTCTTTAACCATGAAATGGCATTTCTCCCAATTAAGAACTAGATTTGATTGTTCGCATCTAATCAGCATTCGTTCAAGATTAACTAGACATGATTCAAATGTATCACCGAAGACTGAAAAGTCATCCATGAAACTTCCATGCATTCTTCTGTCATGTCGTGAAAAATCGCCATCATGCACCTTTGAAAGGTTGCAGGGGCGTTGCAAAGTCCAAATGGCATGCGTTTGTAAGCAAAAGTACCATAAGGGCACGTGAATGTGGTTTTCTCTTGGTCCTCGGGTGCTATTGGAATTTGAAAATATCCGGAAAATCCATCAAGAAAACAATAGTAACTATTTCCGGCTAATCTTTCCAACATTTGATCAATAAAAGATAAGGGAAAGTGATCTTTTCTGGTGATGTCATTTAATTTTCTATAATTAATACACACACGCCATCCTGTTACAGTCCTAGTAGGAATAAGCTCATTTTTCTCATTTGTAATGACAGTCATGCTACCCTTCTTAGGCATGCGTTGAACTGGGCTTACCCATGGACTATCAGAAATTGGATAAATTAAACCTGCATCTAGCAGTTTAATAATTTCTTTCTTAACTACATCTTGCATATTAGGATTTAGTCTTCGTTGGCGTTGCACATACGTTTTATGACCTTCTTCCATAAGGATTTTATGTGTGCAATACGAAGGACTTATTCCTTTAATATCATGAATCTTCCATGCAATGGCTGGTTTATGAGCTTTCAACACAGAAATGAGTTGTGATTTCTCATTTTTAGTAAGAGAAGATGATATTATTACAGGTAATTCAGATTTACCATGTAAATAAGCGTATTCCAAATGGTTTGGAAGTGGCTTTAACTCTAATGTCGGAGGTTCTTCTATCGATGATTTATATCGATATCTGTCTTCTTCTTTTAGCATTTGAATTTCTTCTGTTGTTGGTTCATATCCATTAGCCATTAGTGTAGCTAACATTTCAGCTTCATCAATTGGTTCAGTACCTTCTCCTAAAGAACATTCTCCTGTTCCTTGTAATTCTGGAAATTCTTCTAACAATTCTGCATGTGAATCTATAGTTTGAATATAATAACATGTATCATCTGCAGATTGCGGTTGTTGCATTGCTCTATCAACTGAAAAGGTAACACTCTCGTCCTCTATACTTAGGGTCAGTTTCTTACCAAACACGTCTATCATTGCTTTAGCCGTGTTTAAGAATGGTCTTCCTAATATGAGAGGAACTTGTGAATCTTCTTCCATGTCCAGAACAACAAAATCTACTGGAAATACTAAACTACCAACTTTAACTAGCATGTTTTCCATTATCCCTCTAGGATATTTTATTGATCGATCGGCTAGTTGTATGCTTATTCGTGTTGGTTTCAATTCTCCAAGGTCTAGTTTAGCGTATAGTGAATACGGCATTAAATTTATACTAGCACCTAAGTCTGCCAATGCTTCTATTGAACTAAGACTACCCAGAAAACATGGAATTGTGAAACTTCCTGGATCAGATAGTTTTTCTGGTATCTTATTCAACAGCACTGCTGAACAATTAGCATTCATAGTAACAGCCGAGAGTTCTTCCATTTTCTTTCTATTCGATATTAGATCTTTCAGAAATTTAGCATATCTAGGCATTCCTGAAATCACATCAATGAAAGGAAGATTTACATTTATCTGTTTAAACATATCCAAGAATTTGGATTGCTCGGCTTCAAGTTTCTCTTTTTTCAATTTACTTGGGTAAGGAAGTGGTGGTTGGTATGGTTTAACATAAGGTTTATCCTTAACTGTATTATCTTCATTAACCTTTTCAACTACCGGTTCTGTTTCCTTATCTTGTTCAGGTTGTGGTTCTTGTGGAGTAGGAATAGCTTTATAAGAAATTACAGGTATTTCAGGTGGTTTAAGTGTTGTGCCACTTCTTGTGGTAATGGCTTTAGCTGTTTCATTCCGGGGGTTGGCATTTGTATCACTAGGTAAACTTCCCGGTTTTCTTTCACCTATTAACCTTGCTAGGTTACTTACTTCTTGTTTCAAGTTTTGAATAGAAGCTTGTTGATTTCTAAATGCTTGAGCATTTTGTTCATTGGTTTGTTTCTGAGATGTGAAAAACTGTGTTTGAGTTTCAACTAGCTTTGTCATCATATCTTCTAAATTCGGTTTTTTATCATCAGTTTGTGGTGGTTTGTTTTGAAAATTAGGTCTTTGCTGGTTGTAAGTATTATTGGATACTTGTTGATTACTAGGACCTTGTTGGTTGTTGTATGGAATATTTCGGTTATAGTTCTGGTTTTGATTGTAAATTGGTCTTGGCGGTTGATAATTATTCTGATAATTATTTTCAGGCCTTTGGTTTATGTATGAAATATTCTCTCTTTGTTCCATTGCTAGCTCAATACTGAGACAATCTTTTGTCAAATGTGGTCCTCCGCACTGCTCACAACTAATTCGTATTGAGTGTATATCTTTAGTCATCTTTTCCATTCGTCTCTCGACAGCATCTATCTTTGCGGAAATGGAATCTAAGTCATGGCTAGAATCGGCTCTAGCTGCTTTAGATGATCTAACGATATATTTTTCTTGGTGCCACTCATGTGAGTGGGAAGCAGTGTTATCAATAATTTTGTAAGCATCAGTTTCGGTTTTCTTCATAATGGAACCACCAGCTGCAATATCTATGTCTTTCCTTGTAGTGATGTCGCATCCTTGGTAGAATATTTGTACTATTTGACAGGTGTCTAAACCGTGTTGTGGACATCCTCTCAATAACTTTCCAAATCTAGTCCACGCCTCATATAGAGTTTCATTTGGTTTCTGTGTGAACGTAACAATTTCTCCTTGAAGTCTTATGGCTTTAGATGCCGGAAAGAATTGCTTAAGAAATTTTTCAACTAAAACATCCCATGTATCGATCGCCCTTCAGGTAACGATTCCAACCAATCTTTGGCTTCTCCCTTTAAAGTCCAGGGAAATAACATGAGATATATATGTTCATCCTCAACTTCTCTTATTTTAAATAGTGTGCAGATCCTATTAAAGGTACGAAGATGTTCGTTTGGATCTTCCTTCGGCGCAGCACTAAATTGGCATTGATTAGTCACCATGTGCAGAATTTGTCCTTTGATTTCATAATCTGGCGCATTAATGTCTGGATGAGTAATTGCGTGACCTTGGGCAGTGCGTTTAGCTCTCATTCGGTCTTCCATACTTAAAGGTTCCAGATTCTCCATAATTGAATTTGTTGAATCGGAATCACTAGAGGATTCTGATTTAATGGTTCGTTCCTCAACAATCTCTGTTTGAATGATTGGTGGTTCCGAAGGAAAAATTAATGGTTCAGGATCTATGAATTGTCCCTGAATATTCTCCGGATTCTCAATTGTGAGGTCGGGTTCAAAAAATGGATTATCGGAAATTTGAATTGGAGTACTTGGTCGACAGGATGACGATTCTAAAGAAAAATTAACGGCGGTAATATTAGCTAGATGTCTTGATCTAGTTACAGGTGGTGAATGTACAAAAGGTGGTGAACGTCTTGCTCGGTGCATTCACTGAATATCCTATTAGTTTTTTAAAAGGAAAGAAAAATTATATAAGTTATTCAATTAATAGACTTTTCTGATTTTGCCCACGTTTCGAATAGCCAAAAGATGCAGTAGAGGGGCAGGATTCGTTTGGTCTCAATATAATTGAGTACTGTTTGGCTCCAATAACCCGGTCCACGTACAAATCCAACTATTACTACGAACCAGAAAATTTTGATGTCTATCAATTTAACCACTTAAAATAAATTTTCGTAATTTTAAGAAATTTAGATAAGAAGTAGAATAAAAATCTATGTCCTAAAACTAGAATTGCGAGAAATAAGAAAGAAAAAGAGCGCGTCGAAAAAGGTCAAAAAAGAAAAAGGGTTGAAAAATAAATAAAAGGCGTCGAAAAATAAGAAATAAAAAAAATGACTTAAGAAACTTTAAAACACTCGACTAACCCAACCTTATTACTATCACTAACTTAAAATTAAAATTGCAAATTGAGATTACTAATTGGAGTGATAATTGATACATAGGTAAAAGGGCGTCGAAAAATGAAAGTAAGAAAGTAGCGCGTCTAAACTTAAAAAGGAACTAAAAACTAAAAATTAAAAGTTGCGTCCAAAAATATTAAAGCTTACAAGTAAAACTATATCCCAAATGGCAATAACTTAAAAAGGAACTAAAACTTAGAAAGGCGTCGCAAAATTTTAAAGCACCTAAATCTTAGTCTAAAGAAAAAGCACTTAAGGGATTTTACGGCAAAGCCTAAAAATCTAGAAATAAAAATAACTATGGCAAAAACTATATTTAAAACTAAATACGAGCGAAAAATACAAATTATTACGCTAAAACAAATAAAAAGGGACAAAATATAAAAATATACTAAAAAGTACAATTTTTATAAAAATATTATTTTTATAATATTTATTTTATAAAACTATTAATTTTATAAATTAATTACACTAATTTAACTAAAAATACAAAATAAAAATAAAAACTAAATTATATAATAAAAATACCCTAATTAGGGTTTAATTTAAATAATAATAATAAAAACCCGTAATTAATGCAGGATTAGGGTTCTGTGTAACCCGTGTCAGACGGCTCCGCGACTTGCGGTGCCACGTACTAGCAAACCCCGTGAGTCGCGGGAAATGAAAATTCAGATGACAGCTGGTTTCGACAAGTTTCGTTTTTTATTTATTTATATATATATATTTTTTATTTTTCTGTTTTAATATTTATATAAAATATTTATATAATTTAAATAAAAACTTATATTTAAAAACTAAAATAAAAATAGAATACTTTATAATTTTATAAATAAAAATCTAAAAAAATAGATTTATATATATTTATTTATTTATTTTATATATTTAGCATTGCACTTCCGGCTTTTAAGCTAGATTTTAAGTTCCCCGGCAGCGGCGCCAAAAATACTTGATGATCGCAGAGGTGTATATAAAATAGCTTATATTTTACTAGAAAATACTATTAAATACGATACAATTTTACACAAGATATTTATTTATTTATAGAATGGATATACTTAAACCTTGCTACAACACTTATAGGCAGTGTACCTAATCATACAGTAGTGTAGTTTTTAGTAAGTCCAGTTCGTTCCACAGGGAAAAAAATCTTTAAAGTAAAGCTTAACGCTATATTAGTTTTATTTTATAAAAATACAAATATATAAATAAGTAATATTGTTATTATAAAAAGGGAGTTTTTACCGTTTAATGACCGGTTTGTCGATTTTAAAACTTTAGTCGCAGTTAAAACCAAATGTAAAATATTAAATAAATAAAAGACTTAATTTAAAACGTAAAGTAAATAACGATAATGAAATTGCGATAAATAAAAGTGCGATAAAATAAAATTGTGAAAATTAAAAAGTACGATAATTAAAAGCGCAATTAAATACAATAATAATAAATAAAAGTGCGTTAATTAGAAGTGCAATTAAATATAAAATAAAGGAAATTAAATTTGAAATAAAAGAATTATGCTTATTTAAACTTCCGTAATCATGATGTTTGACGTGTTGATTTTATTTTTATGCCCATGGGTTAATTGTTCTTTGTCCTGGATTATTTAATATGTCCATATGGATTTGTCCATAATAGTCCATCAGTCATAAATATAAAAAGCGAAAGCCTTCGTCAAATTATTCTTATTCCCGAAGTCAAATATTCCAACTAATTGGGGATTCGAATTGTAATAAGGTTTTAATACTTTGTTTAATGAATACACCAGGTTATCGACTGCTTGTAAACTAAGGTTTTACTACTTTGTTAACAATTACACCAATTACCCTTGAATGTAATTCACCCCTGTTTCAACAAGTCTATTAACTATTAATCCAGTTCCGTGTCCGGTAAAATGAATAATTATTGGTATTTATAGATATCCCGCCCACCGTACCCAGTCAAGCGTATGTGGTTATATATAAATACGTCAAATTATAAGTTTGTATATTAAATTAACAAGGTATTGTTTAGTTAATATAAAACCCATTAATAGCCCATAGTCTAATTTCCACAAGTGTCGTTCTTTTATCCAAACCCCAATTATGGTACAAAGCCCAATTACCCAATTTTAGTAATTAGCCCAACATCATGATTACTTCGGATTAAATAAGCATAATAATAACTTAGCTACGAGACATTAATGAAAATAATATGAACATAACTTACAATGATTAAAAATAGCGTAGTGTTACACGGACAGAATTTCGACTTACACCCTTACAACATTTGCTAACATACCCTTATTATTAGGATTTAAAATTAAAATTAAAATTAAAATATAAATTATATATATATAATTACGTATATATTGAGAGAGAGATAGATTATATGATATTCAAAACGATAAAACTGCGTTGCCTTTTATAGGGATTTGAGTCCAGGGAAGCTCCGCGACTCGCGTAATTTTTGCACTGCAAACTCCGCAACTCGCGGAGTTCGTTTTTCCAGCTCACACTAATTTGGAACCTTTCTTGCCGACGATTTTTAAATATATTATAATATATATATTAATTTTAAGAATTAATTATATATTATATTATATTCATGTGCATAGTTGACTTGTAATTTTTAGTCCGTTGCGTCGAGCGTTGAGAGTTGGCTCAGGTCCCGATTCCGGATTTTCGAACGTCCTTGCGTACAATTTAATATCTTGTACTTTGCGTTTTGAATCTTGTACTCTTGTAATTCTAAGACGTTTCTTATCAATAATTGGAACCTCTTTGATTGTATTTTGTACTTTTGAGCTTTTTGGTAGTTTGCGTCTAAAATTCGTCGAATCTATCTTTTGTCTTCACCTTTTATTATTTAAACGAATATCACTTGTAAATAGAACAATTGCAACTAAAAGCTTGTCTTTCTTGAGGAATAATGCTATGAAATATATGTTTGTTTTTAGCATTATCAGATGCTATTGCCAAACAAATTCCAAATGATGTCAAAGCTATACTAGGTGAAAACTCACATATTAAATAATAATGTGGAAGTTGATCCAAGTGTATTCAAACCTGACATTCTACCAAACACATTTGTAAAATTTGATGGTGACAAAAAGATTTTAACCAATGCTTTTGTAAGATCATTAGATCCTGTCGAACCTTCTGAGTTGATAATACTTGAAAGTAAAAATCCATTAGAGTCTGAACTTTTGAAACCTTCAGACTCTGACAATTTAGATTCCCAAAATGATAGTGTGTGTTCTGACCTGGAGTCTAACACTCATGAGTCAAGTTTCAAGGACAACTCTGAATCATCCTCTGATGCTTGCATTTGTTCAAATCCAAAAAGGTCAACTAAAAGAAAGTCAAAGTCAAAACAAGCTAAGACTATTCGTAAACTCAAAAAGGAAATTTCAAAACTCAATGAAAAAATTAAGAGTCAAGAAAAACCTTCAGTTAAGAGAACATTTTGTTCTCCTAAGAAAATTGAGAAGGAATGGAAACCCAAAGTTTGTGAAAGTGTCTTGAAATCTGTTAAGGACAATTTGATCTGGGTTGGAAACAAAGCTTTTGTCTGGAGAGTAAAGGGTACTCCAGTTGAACCCACTGAAAAGCGGGTTCCCCTTAAAAACTAATCATCCTCTTTTGTTTGTGTCTTGTGTAGCAGGGTAGTATGTGGTATCTGGATAGTGGCTGCTCAAGACACATGACTGGATGCAAAGAGCATCTAGTAGGGTTTGTTGAAGAAAAGGGTCCTTCTGTAAGATATGGGGATAATTCTGTTGCAAAGACTATTGGTTATGGTACTGTTAAAGCTGGAAGTGTCACATTAAAGAAAGTTGCTTTAGTTGAAGGGATGATGCATAATCTGCTGAGTGTGAGTCAAATTGCTGATGAAGACTGTGAAATCAGAATTAGAAAGAAAGCTGGTATTATTTATGATCCTAAAGGAAGGCAACACTTGTGGCCTGGAGATTTCAAAATGTATATATGTTGGATCTAGAATCTGTTGATGCTGGAATTGAGACATGTCTGTACTCTCAGACTGTCCCTAGGCTCAATTGGCTTTGGCACAAAAGGCTTTCTCATCTTAATTTTAAAAACATCAATGAGCTTTCCAAAAAGAAGCTTGTAAGAGGTCTTCCACTGTCGTGACCCGTCCTAATCCATAAGAACGAATACAATAACATTTGGTTACATCGCAAGGTACTTGACCTCTATATGATACATTTTACAAACATTGCATTCGTTTTTAAAAGACAAACTTTCATTACATCAAATGTTGACGGCATGTATACCATTTCATAATATATCCAATAATAATTAACTTAATATTAATCTTGATGAACTCAACGACTCGAATGCAACGTCTTTTGAAATATGTCATGAATGACTCCAAATAATATCTCTAAAATGAGCAAATGCACGGCGGAAGATTTCTTTCATACCTGAGAATAAACATGCTTTAAAGTGTCAACCAAAAGGTTGGTGAGTTCATTAGTTTAACATAAATAATCATTTCCATCATTTTAATAGACCACAAGAATTTCATTTCCAGTTCTCATAAATATACGTCCCATGCATAGAGACAAAAATCATTCATATGGTGAACACCTGGTAACCGACATTAACAAGATGCATATAAGAATATCCCCTATTATTCCGGGAAATCCTTCGGACATGATAAAAACAACATCGAAGTACTAAAGCATCCGGTACTTTGGATGGGGTTCGTTAGGCCCAATAGATCTATCTTTAGGATTCACGTCAATTAGTAGATCGGTTTACTAATTCTTAGGTTACCAAGCAAAAGGGGCATATTCGGCTTCGATCATTCACCCATATAATGTAGTTTCAGTTACTTGTGTCTATTTCGTAAAACATTTATAAAAGCAGCGCATGTATTCTTAGTCCCAAAAATATATTGCAAAAGCATTTAAAAAAGGAGCAAATGAAACTCACCTTTCTGTTTCCTTTCTTCTTTATCATATTCATGACTCAAATCGATCTCAGCTCAATCCAATAATAACAGCGAGTACTCAATTGTGTTTTTGGACTTTCAGCCAAAATATAATATCTTATGTTGGTCTTTAAATCCATTGAAAACGAAAAAGTAAAAAAAAAAATTTAAAAATATGTATGTATCTGCTACTGCCGCCGCACTTTAAAAAAAAATGAAGTTTGATTTTTCTTTTTAGATGTTTTCAGTTAGTAATTCCAACATGAAAAATATTGTAAATCTTTCCTAGAACTTGTCTCAAACCTCAATTGAACACTAATCATAACAGGCAATTCCAATTCGCTCATGGAAAATTTATTTGACTTTTTATCATAAAGTTTGACTACCGAATTAACAATCAATTTAATGAATTAAAGTTCGAAAAATTACAGAGTGCTTCACTAGATGATCCTCAACAACTCTGCGTTATTAATTTTTGATGATTGATTCGGAATTGAATTCTGAGTTTCAACCTGTCGTGAAGAAAAAATAATAATTTTTTTTTCAATGTTTCGAATATCAATCAAAACTTATATTGTATCTGAATGATTTATCCCATAATCATAATTGAGAAAACATTGAATGGATTGCTTTGTTATTTAGTGATGGTGGAGATCGGTTTTTTTTTATCACGAGTGAAAAGAAAATAGAGGAAGGAAGAAGAAAAAAAAACACACATATTATAGAGATATAATATATCACGGGTATACCAGTTTTTATATAAATATTATATTTAATATTAATTATTAATAATAACAATTAATAATACTATTAATATTATTAACAATTAACAATAATAATAATACAAAAAAAATTACTAATAATATAATAGTAATAATAATAATATTATTAGTGATTGTGATAATAATATTTAATAATAATACTTGTAATAGTAAAGATATAACAATTTACATGTATCAAATTTCGTATCTATATTTTACGTATAATAATATTAGTAATACTGATATTAATATTAATATTTAATATTAATAATAATAGTGAAAGTAATAACATTAATATAACAATTATATTTATAATAAAATCTTACATTTTAATATTACATATTATTGTTTAGGTAATACATCTATATAATATACATTACATAATAAGTTATAGTAGTATTAAGTTTTATATATTTTAACATGTATTAAAATATACATATAATAATAATTATTTATAGAAATTATATAATTATATATAGATTCATTTCTAATTACAACTTAATTATTTATATCTTATTTTTATTAAATTTTAATGTTTAAATTATATTTTATTATTTGCAATTATTATTATATATATATACTTACATTTATAATTATATATATAAATATATTTATTTACAAATATTTTTCGTGAATCGTCGGGAGCAGTCGAAGGTTAATTGAATATATGAAACAGTTCCAAAAAAATTTTAAGACTTAACATTACAGACTTTAAAGAAATTTCGTCCCGAAATTTGATTAAGATGGTCATGACTAACAATAAGAGTGTTTTCATGACTCATATGAGCTGGAAATTAGGGTTTTACCAGCAGGGAGTAATATGGATAAAACAATTCGATTATTCGAAGGGTACGAGTGAAGTTATCACAAAAGAGTGACATAAAGAAGTAAAGATTTAGCTTTTAATGTAGTCGGAGTTAAATTCCGGAATTAAAGGGATTTAAATAAAAATCTTCGAAATCTAAAAGATTTGATTCTTCGGTAATTCAGGAGATTAGGATCTCTCTAATTAAATGCGGAGATCTGCCTTGATTTCTTTATCAGGTATTTCACTATAAATTAACTTCTTTCGTTCCATTACTCTTACCATTCGTATACTCAATTCTCAAATTCAAAATATTGTGAAAATGCTTAATCCAGTTCTGATCCTTGTCCTCATCCTGACTATTGCAACAATCATTCTCCTTTTTCAACTTCCACCAGAAGAATCTGTTTACTTCTACTTCGCCCTTGGGGTTATAGTGTTTTTAATTCTCCCGTGTCTTTATGTTGCGATAAACATTGACATACACGGTTTGTAATTTATGTGTTGTTGTTGGGCTTTATATTCTCTCTTATATTTCGGAGTTCTTTGCCTTTTTATTTTCTTCTCGACCTCTAGTAAAGCGAGTAACGGTCCAGAATTCGTAAGTATTGAATTTTGAACGAACTGTATGTTCTAAACAAGAAACAACGCAATCAGACGATTTGATTCGTCAAATTACCTGAATCACTGAGAATAGAGCTATCAAAAATATACTTTCTTGATATGTTCAGAAGTTAAGCAGAATGAAAGAGTTATGTAACATGGCACGTGATGACGTTATGATCTGTGAATCATCATGTCCTATTAGAAACTCAGCATGACTTATTGTAATATAATCACGTTGATCAAGTGTCATTATATTATACTAACTCATGCATCAGTTCCCAACACTACTTCAAAAACATTCATAATTTAAGTTCGAATTTTGCAGAATTTTGAAACTAAAATAGTTTCCTTTTATGATATAACACAGATAGCGCGGAGAGATAATTAATATCGGACGAGAATATTTATGAAGATATCTTCAGAAATATTGAGGATATTAATAATGAAAGATACGATAATATCTTAGAATTTTTGAATCAAATTGTGATGAAGAAATTCATTCACAATTATTTAGAGCGATTAAGGAGCAAGGTATTCGTTAAAGATTTCATCAGAAACAGAATCATCAGGATTCTTTTATGTACAAGTTTAGTCCTTGTTCAGAGTCTCTTTCATGATTTGCTCAATTCATTTTTCAGTATTAAAATCTTTGAGCTTTTCCAACACTCCATTCTTTATCATCAACTTTTGACTGTTAAGAAAGTCTTCAGTTTTCACTGCTTCGTCAGCTTTTTCAAAACTCGGAGATCTGATTCGCAAGCTAGAGTGCTTTTCAGGAATTCAGAGATTCCGAATTGAAATTCATCAGTTTAGAATATATACATTATATATAGATATATAACTGTTGACGTAAGAATGCTGCGAAATTCGAGAGTTAATGATTTATGCTTCTCGGTATTTGGTGTGGCAACTATCATTACCAGATGTCGATGAGTACATGATAGGGTTTTAATGATCAATGTACTAATTCTTCAGAAAGTTAAAGATCAATGAAGTTGTTGATAATTTTACTGCTAATGTGGTGGGATATAAACGGTTCTCCGGTAACGATGATGAAAGGTAAACTTATATATCAAGGTTATAATAAGGCTAATCCGAATGAAAGTCGAAGTTGATCTGCTGGAGCTGTGACAAAATTGGCTACTTTGGAAATAGTTTGCAAAGTGATTTTCGGTAATAACAACGCCAAAGGAGCTAATAAAGATACGTGTTAAACATTTACTCAAGTTCCGAGTGTTTTCAAGTGCATAACTATATGCATCAATCTTTTCTTCCGTAGATTAAATGCGGTTGGTTCATCCTCTCAATTGAGGTGTTTTCAAGAATCATGAAAGGTTTGAACGCAGATTGTAATCGTCAAGATACAAATGAGGTTTAAGATGAAATCAAGTGGCAACTTGAAGAATTGTTTAGCTTCATAGGTTATAATCAATATTTTAATTCATTTTAATTGTCCAATGTTTTTAGTCAACAGTCGATAGTCCACAGTTGACAGTCCAATAATTCATATATAGTTTAATATATAATATTCGAATTAATTAATACGTATCGTGACCCGTGTACATGTCTCAGACTCGATCACAACTCAAAGTATATATATTATTATAGAATCAACATCAACCCTGTATAGCTAACTCCAGCATTACTGCATATAGAGTATCTATGGTTATTCCAAATAATATATATAGATGCGTCGATATGATATGTCAAAACCTTGTATACGTGTCCCGATATTTAAAGTGCGTAAAATAAATAACAGAAATTAAATGACGATAAATAAAATTACGAGAATATAAATTGCGATAATTAAATTGCGATAAATAAAATGTAATCAGTTATCTGGGAACATTTAGATAGGAACAGTTAGCTTGGATTCTTAACAAAATTTCTCATAGTTAATTTGTTTGTTTCTAACAAATTTTATTTTGTCCAATGTTTTCTTCATTATGCCACTTGTTGGATTTTGGTAAATCAAAATCCAAATATGAAATTGGGTGAAAATGGTTATTCTGCAGTGAACGGATACGTATATTGGTGTTTGTAAGTAGGATAGTGATATCTGTTGAATCAGCTTCGAATAATGTACAGTGTAACTTATTAATGTGAAATCTAAATATTCCTCAGGTATTACCTACCCGTTAAAATATTTTCTCCATTAACAGTTTGTACAAAAGAATTTTTAATTACAATCTTTATGAAAATATATATACATATATATTTTCTTCAGATGTAATCATGGATTTAACGAGTCAATATAATATTAGACTCATTTAATTTACCATTAGAACAAGAATATATAATCTCTAAAACATTAGAGATTACATAATCGCCATGTCGAACGAAGATAAATGATGTAGAACGTCATGTAGAACGATGATTATACTCGAGATACAGAATGAGATGTTGAGGCATGTGGTGTTGAAACTTGGTTTGTTGGTGGTACTGGTGTTGATGTTGCTGGTACTGTTGGTGCCAGTGATGTTGCTAAATCTGGTACGTTTCGCACCATATTCTCCAAATTGATTACTCGAGCGCGAAGTTCATTGACTTCTTCTAGTATTCTGGAATGATTTGTCGGTCAGAACGAGCGGATGAATAAGGTTTAGAATTTTAGATTGAATATAATCGTGACGAGATATTCGGGAAATGGGGGTGAAAATGGTGTTTCGGATTGGTTCGCCCGTAAGTGCTTCAGGTTCTTCGCCAAGAGGGAAATTTGGCTGGTGAAAGGGATCGCCTTCTTCTCGTCTCCATTGATTAAGTTGACTACGAACTCATCCCTAATTCATCCAGAATTCATGATGGCTAATTGTTTGATCCATTCTGGTTACACTGATTTCGGAGTTCGAGTGGAAATCCGTATCGGAATAGCTGTCGGAATCCGAGGAATTCGAACTGGTTGAGGGATTCATCTCGTACGATCAGATGAAGGATTTTAGATAAGAAATAGATTATAGGATGTAGATTAGTACCCTGTAATACATAATTTACATATGCATATATAATACTAAAATCCCATACGTTACGGAGGAATATACGGAAGCTGTCAGGCAAAGGTAACAATAACAGATACACTAAGATATGAATTTATCTATACACTATTCATGCAGTCAATGTAGTAAAACGTGTCTACACTAAGAATGATAAGCAAGTGATTCCCTAAGAATGATAAGCAGGTAATTTTCGACACATAATGATAAGCAAAACTTTTGACATGCAGACACGGTCGAAGTCCAGACTCACTAATGCATCTAAACAACTATCAGTTAGACACACTAATGCAAGACCTGGTTCACTTAGACCACCGCTCTGATACCAACTGTTGTGACCCGTCCTAACCCATAAGAATGAATACAATAACATTTGGTTATATCGCGAGGTACTTGACCTCTATATGATACATTTTACAAACATTGCATTCGTTTTTAAAAGACAAACTTTCATTACATCGAATGTTGATGGCATGTATACCATTTCATAATATATCCAACTATAATTGACTTAATAATAATCTTGATGAACTCAACGACTCGAATGCAACGTCTTTCGAAATATGTCATGAATGACTCCAAGTAATATTTCTAAAATGAGCAAATGCACAGCGGAAGATTTCTTTCATACCTGAGAATAAACATGCTTTAAAGTGTCAACCAAAAGGTTGGTGAGTTCATTAGTTTAACATAAATAATCATTTCCATCATTTTAATAGACCACAAGAATTTCATTTCCAGTTCTCATAAATATACGTCCCATGCATAGAGACAAAAATCATTCATATGGTGAACACCTGGTAACCGACATTAACAAGATGCATATAAGAATATCCCCTATCATTCCGGGAAATCTTTCGGACATGATAAAAACAACATCAAAGTACTAAAGTATCCGGTACTTTGGATGGGGTTCGTTAGGCCCAATAGATCTATCTTTAGGATTCGCGTCAATTAGTAGATCGGTTTACTAATTCTTAGGTTACCAAGCAAAAGGGGCATATTCGGCTTCAATCATTCACCCATATAATGTAGTTTCAATTACTTGTGTCTATTTCGTAAAATATTTATAAAAGCAGCGCATGTATTCTCAGTCCCAAAAATATATTGCAAAAGCATTTAAAAAAGGAGTAAATGAAACTCACCTTTCTGTTTCCTTTCTTCTTTATCATATTCATGACTCAAATCGGTCTCAGCTCAATCCAATAATAACAATGAGTACTCAATTGTGTTTTTGGACTTTCAGCCAAAATATAATATCTTATGTTGGTCTTTAAATCCATTGAAAACGAAATATGTATGTATCTGCTACTGCCGTCGCACTTTAAAAAAAAAATGAAGTTTGATTTTTCTTTTTAGATGTTTTCAGCTAGTAATTCCAACACGAAAAATATTGTAAATCTTTCCTAGAACTTGTCTCAAACCTCAATTGAACACTAATCATAACAGGCAATTCCAATTCGGTCATGGAAAATTTATTTGACTTTTTATCATAAAGTTTGACTACCAAATTAACAATCAATTTGATGAATTAAAGTTCGAAAAATTACAGAGTGCTTCACTAGATGATCCTCAACAACTCTGCGTTATTAATTTTTGATGATTGATTCGGAATTGAATTCTGAGTTTCAACCCGTCGTGAAGAAAAAATAATAAAAAAAAATTTGTTTTTCAATGTTTCGAATATCAATCAAAACTTATATTGTGTCTGAATGATTTATCCCGTAATCATAATTGAGAAAACATTGAATGGATTGCTTTGTTATTTAGTGATGGTGGAGATCGGTTTTTTTTTTATCACGAGTGAAAAGAAAATAGAGGAAGGAAGAAGAAAAAAAACACATAGATGATAGAGATATAATATATCACGGGTATACCTGTTTTTATATAAATATTATATTTAATATTACTAATTAATAATACTATTAATATTATTAACAATTAACAATAATAATAATACAAAAAAAATTACTAATAATATAATAGTAATAATAATAATAATAATATTAGTGATTGTGATAATAATATCTAATAATAATACTTGTAATAGTAAAGATATAACAATTTACATGTATCAAATTTCGAATCTATATTTTACGTATAATAATATTAGTAATATTGATATTAATATTAATATTAATAGTGAAAGTAATAACGTTAATATAACAACTATATTTATAATAAAATCTTACATTTTAATATTACATATTATTGTTTAGGTAATACATCTATATAATATACATTACATAATAAGTTATAGTAGTATTAAATTTTATATATTTTAACATGTATTAAAATATACATATAATAATAATTATTTATAGAAATTATATATTTATATATAGATTCATTTCTAATTACAACTTAATTATTTATATCTTATTTTTATTAAATTTTAATGTTTAAATTATATTTTATTATTTTCAATTATTATTATATATATATACTTACATTTATAATTATATATATAAATATATTTATTTACAAATATTTGTTCGTGAATCGTCGGGAGCAGTCGAATGTCAATTGAATATATGAAACAGTTCCAAAAATTTTTTAAGACTTAAAATTACAGACTTTCCTTATCGTGTCGGAAACATTAAATCATATAAAGATTAAGTTTAAATTTGATCGAAAATTTCCGGGTCGTCACATCCACAACAACCTTTTAAGAAATATAAACCTTGTTCTGCTTGTATTATGGGTAAACAGACCAAAACAAAGTTTCCCTCAAAAACCCTGGCTACCATCAGTGATCCACTTTACATGCTTCACATGGATCTGTTTGGTCCAATGAACACTAGTATCCTGGGTGGAAAAAGATATACTTTGGTGATTGTTGATGAGTATTCTAGATTTACATGGGTTATTTTCTTGGCTGCAAAAAATGATGCTCCTAAAGAAATCATCAATTTGATCAAGAGAGAGAAGGTGCAAAAGTGTGTTCTTGTCAAACAGTTGAGAATTGATCATGGTACTGAGTTCAAAAATGTCACATTAATTGATTTTTGTGTAGAGTCTGGAATTGGTCAAAATTTCTCTGCTGTTAGAACTCCAAAACAAAATGGAGTTGCTGAAAGAAGAAATAGAACTCTTATTGAGGCAGCCAGAACCATGTTATGCCAATCAAATGTAGCCCTAAGGTTCTGGGCTGAAACTGTCAATACAGCATGTTATACTCAAAATAAGTCCTTGATTGTGAAGAAACATGGCAAAACCCCTTATGAGTTATATCATAAAAAGGTGCCTACTATTCATTACTTCCATATATTTGAGTGTCAATGCTATATTTTAAATCAAAGAGATCATCTTTGAAATGTCCCGTTCATGTCGATTTATAAATGTTCCATATTAATTGATTTCGTTGCGAGGTTTTGTGTAACGACCCGGCTTTTTCAACTAGCTTTTGTGCTTTGTGCTTTCACGAAACTGCGTATTTGTACGTACTGAGCTAGTTTATGCTCTGGGATCTTAATTCATGATTAATTACTTTCATTATTATCATACAACGTGCTATTAAGTGTGTAGTCACTTAACTTGATCCCCGAAGGCTTTTACGACCGTTAGTGTCACTTAACGATTTGAACGAGCTATGTTTGTCGGTACACGTTTAACTTTTGTCGTAATCGGAATATTATGACTACGAAATGTTAATTGTTATTTTATAATAACAATTACCTGGGTTTTTGGATGCTTAATTACGCTTAGTAATTTACTTATGCTTACTAGTTAGTCTTGTTGGACTTTCTACCTTGTTGGACTTTAGCCCACCCTACAGTAGTTAGTGGACCATTTAATTAGCCCAATTATAAGTAACTAGTGACCCATTAATATGTAAGACAAATGCCCATTTATTAGAGGGAACATGCTAGCATTTTTGTCAAGTATTATCCTTAATGTTGTATGAGATCCTAACATAAGCACCAACTTTAGACAACCATTAACCAAAAAGCAAAAGTTTGTCCCCCTTGTCCCCTATATGTTCCTACAGTTTTGATACCCTATGTATCACCTCATTCACCTATAAATACAAGCCTTATTCCATCCATTTTACACTTGCTCTCATTTGTATTTCACACACACTTACTCTCTTATTTCCTCTCTAGTATTTCTCACTCTAAAACTTGTAAGTTTTTGATTTTCTTCTTCTTCTTCCCTTCATCATTCACGAAACATCATCATCATTTAAAGGATCAAGCTTTTTAGCTTTGATCTTGATTACATCTTGTAGATTCAAACATGGATTTGAATCCTTTAAGAACATGGAAGGTTCAAGCTTTCTAGCTTTGAATCTTCACCTACTTTGTAGATCTAAATCTTTTAACTTTAATCTTGTTATTTTGTTATAAAATTCAAACTTGTGTTTGTAATCTTCATGTAACTTAAAGATCCAGGCTTTATGCTTCAAGATCTTCAAGAACAACCAAGATTCAAGCTTTCTAGCTTGAATCTTTATATCTTTTGTTGGATCTAAGTTTTCTAACTTATGATCTCATTACTTTGTTATAAAGATCAAAACTTGTGTTTATGGTCTTCATGTAACTTAAAGATCTAAGCTTTATGCTTCAAGGTCTTCAAGAACACCAAATGTTCAAGCTTTCTAGCTTTGTAATCTTATAACTTGTGTGAAAAGGATCCAATCTCTCTACCTTAGGGTTCCATCACCTTATTTGATTTAGATTATGTTCATACTTGTTTGATTGAATTAAAGTTTGTAGCTTTAGTTGTAAATGGAACTTGTAATTGTGTTAAGACTAAGGATATGATGTAACCTTGGTTCATCATCCATCTAAGACTCTTAAATGAGTTGTGTTCTTACTTGGTCTTAACATATTGTGTGTTTATGGTATAATCTTGGTCAAGGTGATGCTAACCCATCAACAAGTTGTACACTTGAAGCTACAAGCATCAAGGATGAGAACCGTGATGAGCATCAAGCACCAAGAACCCCACCGGAGCACTTGTTACTGTTTTTCGGGATCTGATCAGATTCCTGGACTTCTGGAAAATTGATTTTTAGTTAGTTTGTTTCGAGTCGATGACTTTTCGTTTAGACCTCGACTTAATCCGACATACGGTTTAGGATTTATAGAACTCCGAAAGTCACTACGCCCTTGTAACATTGTGCTGAAAATTTCTGACCTACTCGCACTTAAACCGTCACCACGGTCAAACGAAGACGAGTTTGGTCCTAGAAATTTGTCAGCAAGTAGAGGACTCCCATACGGAGCCATGGCCACTAATTTCGCGTCTTTTCAATTTACATAGAGGCCGTGGCAGCTGATCAAAGTCAGCCTATTGTTTCGACCTCTATACTTGTTAAACTTACTTAGCTTTTACGATGATGAATGATGATGATGATGACACTTAAACTTATTTTATGCACTATTAGAACTTATGAGGACAACCTACTGACCTAGTAACCTTTGGCTTAGGTTGACGACCTTTCGGACTGACTTACTACTTGCACACTTTCGTGACGACTTTTACTGCTTATTCACTGTGAGTTATAGCATCCCTTTTTACTTTAATTATTTTGGGACAGAGAATACATGCGCTTTTTACATTTTACATACTAGGCACGAGTACTTAAACTTTATATATGTGTGGCTTATACAACGGCATAAACTTTCCCCTTAGCTCGGTAACGTTTAGTCATTGGTTTTTGAACCGGTGAACGCGAATCTTAGATATGGATCCATAGGGTTTGACATCCCCACTCGGGCTAGTCGCGCTAGCATTTAATGGGTGTTTAATACTTTGTAAACTTACGCACTCGCCAAGTGTACTTTTGGGGGGTAATATTACGTTAAGTTAGTTACCAGGTGCCCACGGATAAGCATATACTTTATCATACTGATTTGAATTACTAATTTAAACTGCTGGTTGAAGCACTTAAATCTCGTGGCCTACATTACATTACTGATTACAAATAGCTCACCAACATTCGTGTTGACTTTTAAGCATGTATTTCTCAGGTGCTTAGACGTTGTTGCTTCCGCTGTTAGACTTGCTGTCTTGGTGTTATAGACTTGCTGTTATGGATCTGATGTGTTAGATTTCCGCTGCATTACTTAGAGATGTCTCAATCATGAAACTTTTATCTTGCATTCACAACTTATGTTATTTGAATAATGGCTTTGTAATGACCTCTGTGTCACGTTATCTTTTGTAAACGCTATCTTTTTATGAATGTAAAACTGGTTTTCAAACAGCATATAGTGTTTGACCGTGTAAAGATCCTGTTGTTGACGAATCGTACACGATGGTTTTGTACGGGGCGTCACATTTTTACCTCTATATGAGACATTTTTCAAAGACTGCATTCGATTTTAAAACAAACCATAACCTTTATTTTATCGATAAAGGTTTAAAATTAATACGACGATTATCAAATAATGATAATCTAAAATATAGCATTTTCACACGATTATTACATAATGGTTTACAATAATATTACACATCAATTTAAGTCTTCGAATGCAGTTTTTAAACAATATTATACAAGCATGCTTACTTCAACTCTTGTCCATAAATTAGCATGCAACAGCGGAAGCTCTTAATAATCACCTGAGAATAAACATGCTTTAAACGTCAACAAAAATGTTGGTGAGTTATAGGTTTAACCTATATATTTATCAAATCGTAATAATAGACCACAAGATTTCATATTTCCATTTCTCATAAACAACATGCAATCTGCATAAAAATCATTCATATGTTTGAACACCTGGTAACCGACCTTAACAGGATGCATATAGAATATCCCCATCATTCTGGGACTCTCATCGGACATGATAAATCGAAGTACCAAAGCATCCGTAACTCGGATGAGGCTTGTTGGGCCAAATAGATCTATCTTTAGGATTCGCGTCAATTGGTGGCAATTATAATAAACACCAATTCTTAGGCTACCAAGCTAAAAAGGGGCATATTCGCTTCGATAATCCAACATAGAATGTAATTTTGATCACTTGTGTTTATTTTGTAAAACATTTATAAAACTGCATGTATTCTCATCCCAAAAATAATAGATTTTAAAAGTGGAACTATAACTCACTTTCACAGATTTTTACTTCGTCGGGAAGTAAGACTTGGCCACTGGTCGATTCACGAACCTATAATAAATATGTACATATATATCAAAGTATGTTCAAAATATATTTACAACATTTTTAATACATTTTAATGTTTTAAGTTTATTAAGTCAGCTGTCCTCGTTAGTAACCTACAACTAGTTATCCACGGTTAGATGTACAGAAAAATAAATTGATATATATTATCTTGAATCAATCCATGACCCAGTGTATACACGTCTCAGGCTATATCACAACTCAAAGTATATATATTTTTGAAATCAACCTCAACCCTGTATAGCTAACTCAATCATTACTGCATATAGAGTGTCTATGGTTGTTCCAAATAATATATATACATGGGTCGATATGATATGTCAAAACATTTGCATACGTGTTTATGGTATCCCAAGATTACATAATATATTAGAATACATGTATGATACAATATAAGTTAGCTAGGATATGATTAATATAGATTTGTTACCAATTTTTACGTAGCTAAAACTAGTAAAAATATACAATTTTGTTTTACCAATAACTTCTTCGTTTTAAATCCGTTTTGAGTGATTCAAGTTGCTATGGTTTCATATTAAACTTAAGTTTATGAATCTAAACAGAAAAAGTATAAGTTTATAGTCGGAAATACAGGTTACAAGTCATTTTTGTAAAGGTAGTCATTTCAGTCGAAAGAACGACGTCTAGATGACCATTTTGGAAAACATACTTTCACTTTGAGTTTAACCATGATTTTTCGATATAGTTTCATGTTCATAAGAAAAATCATTTTCCCAAAAGAACAAATTTTAAATCGAAGTTTATCATAGTTTTTAATTAACTAACCCAAAACAGCCCGCGGTGTTACTACGACGGCGTATATCCAGTTTTACGGTGTTTTTCGTGTTTTCCGGTTTTAAATCATTAAGTTAGCATATCATATAGATATAGAATATGTTTTTAGTTGATTTTAAAAGTCAAGTTAGAAGGATTAACTTTTGTTTGCGAACAAGTTTAGAATTAACTAAACTATGTTCTAGTGATTACATGTTCAAATCTTCGAATAAGATAGTTAGACATATATGAATCAAATGATGTTATGAACATCATTACTACCTCAATTTTAGTAGGTAAACCTACTTGAAATGATGAAAAAATAACTTGAGCTTCAAAGGATCTTTGATGGCTTGGAAGTTCTTGAAATAGAATCATGACACAAAAACAAGTTCAAGTAAGTTTATTACTCGAATTAAGATAGTTATAGTTATAGAAATTGAATCAAATCTTGAATACGAATATTACCTTGATTTAGAAAGATAACCTACTGTAAATAACAAAGGTTTCTTGATCTTAGATGATTGCTTGGAATGGATTAGGAAACTTGGAAGTAAACTTGTAAACTTGAAAGTGTTCTTGATGTGTTCTTGAGTAATTGTTTTTATGATGATTATAGGTAATAACCAAAGCTTGTATTTGATGATTTTTGCTGGAAAAATAGTAACTTAGACGTTCATGGAAGAGTGTGTGTGCTTTGAGAGAGAATTGGGAAGAAAAATGGAAGTGAAATGGAGTAGGTGGTGAGTGGTGAAGGTGAGTGGGGTTAAAAGGAGTCCTTGTTTTTGTTTCCTTTCTCATAAGTCATGCTAGATGTTAAATGATGGTTCCCACATGATTAGGTGACTCACATGGGCTGCTAAGAGCTGATCATTGGAGTGTATATACTAATAGTAAATACATTTAGAAGCTGTGTATTGTACAAGTACAAATACGAGTGCATACGAGTAGAATTGTTGATGAAAATGAATGAGGATGTAATCGTAAGCATTTTTTTGTTAAGTAGAAGTACTTGGATAAGTGTCTTGAAGTCTTTCAAAAGTGTATGAATACATATTAAAACACTACATGTATATACATTTTAACTGAGTCGTTAAGTCATCGTTAGTCGTTACATGTAAATGTTGTTTTGAAACCTTTAAGTTAATGATCTTGTTAAATGTTGTTAACACATTGTTTATTATACCTAATGAGATGTTAAATTATTACATTATCATGATATAATTATGTATTAATATATCTTAATATGATATATATACAGTTAAATGTCGTTACAACGATAATCGTTACATATATGTCTCGTTTCGAAATCCTTAAGTTAGTAGTCTTGTTTTTACATAAGTAGGTCATTGTTATTATACTTAATGATATGTTTACTTATCATTTAACATTTTTATATATAGTGTATCAATATCTTAAAATGATTCATATGTAATTAGTAAGACGTTGTTATAACGATAATCGTTATATATACCGTTTTCAAGTTTCTTAATTCAATAGTCTCATTTTTATGTATATAACTCATTTTTAAAATACTTAATAAGGTACATACTTATCATAATATCATGATAACTGTATATATATCCATATGTATGTCATCATATAGTTTTTACAATTTTTAACGTTCGTGAATCGCCGGTCAACTTGGGTGGTCAATTGTCTATATAAAACCTATTTCAATTAATCAAGTCTTAACAAGTTTGATTTCTTAACATGTTGGAAACACTTAATCATGTAAATATCAATTTCATTTAATATATATAAACATGGAAAAGTTCAGGTCACTACAATCTTGATAAGATGAGGCCAAAGTCTGATGAAGGTATTTTTATGGGATATTCTTCTGTATCTAAAGCTTACAGAGCATATAATCAGAGGAGAATGAAGATTGAAGAATCCATTAATGTTTCCTTTGATGAAAGTTCTTTAGAAATAGATCAGTCATTCAGTACTGAGCTATCTACACTTGGTGAATTGTCAAATTTGATTTCAGAAAATAGTGTTCAGACTCAGGATTCAGAGTCTGAGTCAGATGAACCAAACTTTTCTGGATTGAGAAATGAAATTGCAGATAATACTAACACAGAAGAACTCCACAGCATGATGAATCTGTTGTCAATCAAGAAAGTGATCAGTCATCAAATACCACTTTGGATCTCATTGTTCCTACTAGAAAATCATCTAGAAATATAGTTCCTCCGAAGCATCTTGAGGACTATGTTGTGGATCCTACAGGTTTGCCTAATCCTAGTTCTTCTTCTCAGACACCTGCGTCTACCTTTGCTACAGCAAATTTCTACTTATTTTCTAGTTTTCTCTCACTGATTGAGCCTAAAGAAGTAGATGAGGCATTGGCTGACAATGACTGGGTTGAGGCTATGACTGAAGAATTGACAGAATTTGAAAGGAATGATGTATGGGAATTGGTTCCAAAGCCTGCTAGTAAAATTACCATTGGCACAAAATGGGTTTTCAGAAACAAGGTTGATAAAGATGGTGTTGTGATCAGAAATAAAGCAAGATTGGTTGCTCAAGGGTATAGACAAGAAGAAGGAATAGACTATGATGAGACTTTTGCTCTTGTGGCTAGAATTGAAGCTATTAGATTGTTTCTGGCATATGCTGCATACAAAGATTTCAAGGTGTCTCAAATGGATGTGAAGAGTACTTTCCTGAATGGTAAATAGCAAGAAGAGGTTTATGTGAAACAACCTCCTGGTTTTAAAAGTAAGAAATTTCCTAAGCATGTCTACAAACTGAAGAAAGCATTGTATGGTCTGAAGCAAGCTCCCAGAGTCTGGTATGATACCTTGTCAACATTTCTTCTAGAAAAGAATTTTTCCAAAGGAGCTATTGACAAGACTTTGTTTATTAAAAAGGACAAATGTGATGTGTTACTTGTACAAATTTATGTTGATGACATTATCTTTGGGTCTACAAATCCACACTTGAGAAAATGGTTTTCTGACATTATGTCCGAAGAGTATAAAATGAGTAATTTATGTACTTTAAACTATTTTCTTGGGCTGCAAATAAAACAGAGTTTTGAGGATATTTTCATTAACCAGAATATGTATATTTCTGATATGTTAACTAAATATGATTTTAAAAATTGTTCCTCTTTAAAAACTCCAATGAGTGTTTCTGAAAAGCTTAATAAAGATGAGTCTGGGAAACCTACTTGTCAATCAACCTATAGAGGTATGATTGGATCTTTGCTATACTTAACTGCAAGTAGACCTGATATAATATTTGCTACATGTCTTTGTGCACGTTACCAATCTGATCCTAGGGAGTCTCATTATAATGCTGTGAAAAGAATTTTTAGGTACTTAAAAGGTACTCATAACCTGGGTCTTTGGTATTCTAAAGACTCAGGGTTTGATCTAATTGGTTACACAGATGCAGACTATGCAGGGTGCAAGTTAGACAGGAAAAGCACTTCTGGTGGATGTCAATTGCTAGGTGGAAAGTTGGTTAGCTGGTCTAGTAAAAAGCAGAATTCTGTGGCTACTTCTACAGCAGAAGCTGAGTATGTTGCTGCTGGAAGTTGTTTTGCTCAGTTACTTTGGATGCAACATCAACTTTTGGATTTTGGGTTAACATTGACCAACACTCCAATCATGTGTGACAATGAGAGTGCAATTGCTATTACTGAGAATCCAGTATTTCACTCAAGAACCAAGCATATTGAAATCAGACACCACTTTATAAGGGATTGTGTTGAAAAGGGCAAAGTCTTCTTAAAGCATATTGGTACTAAGGATCAATTGGCAGATATTTTCACTAAGGCACTTACTAAGGAAAGGCACTTCTATCTACTTGAACAACTTGGAATGTTAAATCCGTCTATTAAAATGTTGTCCAGTGATGATATTCCTTGAGTCTGAATTATTTTCTTAGAGTCTGGGTGACGTAATATTATTCAGAGTCTGGAAAAGTTTACTCAAGTGTATTTCTGTGTATAAAATTGTTTCCTTCTTTAGTCAAATAAAGTTTTTTTTAAATTTCTTTTTAGGTTAATTTTATTTTTCTTTATTCTATTTCTTAAAATAAAAAAGGTCAAATTTGTTATTAATAGAGGGGGTTAATGGTAACTTTTTGAAAATTTTTGTGTCCGGTGTATTTATTTATTTTCATCTCTCCTATTTTTACTCTTCAAAAATTGTGTATCTTGCTAAACTCTCTCATTCAATCGTCATCTTCTTGAAAAATTCTCTCGATTCAAAATTGTGTATCTAATGGCAAACACGAAGTTCATCCCTTTTGTTCTTGAATCCACCGATAACATGATTAGGGCTAAAGAAATCAGAGGAGGAAAGGATGTACATGTTTTGGTTAATAATAGGGTTGCTTGTGATACTGTACCTGAGGGTTTTGCTAATGAAGGGTATGAGGATCTGATACTGTTTATGAAGAATCATCCTTTGAAGGATGCTTTCTTCAAGACTACAATCATGTTTCCAGAGATGTTGGCAGAATTTTGGTACACTTGCATTGGGAACAGAGAAGCTAGGACT
Organism: Rutidosis leptorrhynchoides; assembly: GCF_046630445.1. Lineage (NCBI taxonomy): Eukaryota > Viridiplantae > Streptophyta > Magnoliopsida > Asterales > Asteraceae > Rutidosis > Rutidosis leptorrhynchoides. The sequence goes on along the minus strand of NC_092338.1, from coordinate 205,263,225 downwards.
ATTACTGGTACTTACAGAGATGGTAACAATTTGATGATCGCAGAGGTGTATATAAAATAGCTTATATTTTACTAGGAAATACTATTAAATACGATACAATTTTACACAAGATATTTATTTATTTATAGAATGGATATACTTAAACCTTGCTACAACACTTATAGGCAGTATACCTAATCATACAGTACTGTAGTTTTTAGTAAGTCCGTTTCGTTCCACAGGGAAAAAAAAATCTTTAAAGTAAAGCTTAACGCTATATTAGTTTTATTTTATAAAAATACAAATATATAAATAAGTAATATTGTTATTATAAAAAGGGGGTTTTTACCGTTTAATGACCGGTTTGTCGATTTTAAAACTTTAGTCGCAGTTAAAACCAAATGTAAAATATTAAATAAATAAAAGACTTAATTTAAAACGTAAAGTAAATAACGATAATGAAATTGCAATAAATAAAAGTGCGATAAAATAAAATTGCGAAAATTAAAAAGTACGATAATTAAACGCGCAATTAAATACAATAACAATAAATAAAAGTGCGTTAATTAGAAGTGCAATTAAATATAAAATAAAGGAAATTAAATTTGAAATAAAAGAATTATGCTTATTTAAACTTCCGTAATCATGATGTTTGACGTGTTGATTTTATTTTTATGCCCATGGGTTAATTGTTCTTTGTCCTGGATTATTTAATATGTCCATACATATTTGTCCATAATAGTCCATCAGTCATAAATATAAAAAGCGAAAGCCTTCGTCAAATTATTCTTATTCCCGAAGTCAAATATTCCAACTAATTGGGGATTCGAATTGTAATAAGGTTTTAATACTTTGTTTAATGAATACACCAGGTTATCGACTGCGTGTAAACCAAGGTTTTACTACTTTGTTAACAATTACACCAATTACCCTTGAATGTAATTCACCCCTGTTTCAACAAGTCTATTAACTATTAATCCAGTTCCGTGTCCGGTAAAATGAATAATTATTGGTATTTATAGATATCCCACCCACCGTACCTAGTCAAGCGTATGTGGTTATATATAAATACGTCAAATTATAAGTTTGTATATTAAATTAACAAGGTATTGTTTAGTTAATATAAAACCCATTAATAGCCCATAGTCTAATTTTCACAAGTGTCGTTCTTTTATTCAAACCCCAATTATGGTACAAAGCCCAATTACCCAATTTTAGTAATTAGCCCAACATTATGATTACTTCGGATTAAACAAGCATAATAATAACTTAGCTACGAGACATTAATGAAAATAATATAAACATAACTTACAATGATTAAAAATAGCGTAGCGTTACACGGACAGAATTTCGACTTACACCCTTACAACATTCGTTAACATACCCTTATTATTAGGATTTAAAATTAAAATTAAAATTAAAATATAAATTATGTATATATAATTACGTATATATTGAGAGAGAGATAGATTATATGATATTCAAAACGATCAAACTGCGTTGCCTTTTATAGGGATTTGAGTCCAGGGAAGCTCCGCGACTCGCGTAATTTTTGCACTGCAAACTCCGCCACTCGCGGAGTTCGTTTTTCCAGCTCACACTAATTTGGAACCTTTCTTGCCGACGATTTTTAAATATATTATAATATATATATTAATTTTAAGAATTAATTATATATTATATTATATTCATGTGCATAGTTGACTTGTAATTTTTAGTCCGTTGCGTCGAGCGTTGAGAGTTGGCTCAGGTCCCGGTTCCGGATTTTCGAACGTGCTTGCGTACAATTTAATATCTTGTACTTTGCGTTTTGAATCTTGTACTCTTGTAATTCTAAGACGTTTCTTATCAATAATTGGAACCTCTTTGATTGTATTTTATACTTTTGAGCTTTTTGGTCGTTTGCGTCTAAAATTCGTCGAATCTATCTTTTGTCTTCACCTTTTATTATTTAAATGAATATCACTTGTAAATAGAACAATTGCAACTAAAAGCTTGTCTTTCTTGAGGAATAATGCTATGAAATATATGTTCGTTTTTAGCATTATCACAATTCCTTAACACTTACTGAAAATCATTTAAGAGTTGCTTTAAATCTTCCTGTTCAAGATAATTTTGCTAGAACTGTATCAAAAACTGCTGCAAGATCTAGTTTTCCTTTGGTTGGTCAACCCTTAACTGATTCAACTGTTAAAATCAGTATGTTTTCTCCAAGATGGATGTTTTTGTTGTCAAATATCACTAGGAGTCTGAGTTTCAAGTGTGGAAGTTTGACTGAAGTCAATGATTTTGAGGCATATCTGTTTCATGCTATGGTCACAGGGAGGAATATAGATTTTACACGTTTATATTTCAATAAACTCTTGGTGCTCATTGAAAAACCTCAAAGGGATCATAATGTTCCATTTATCAGAGTTTTAAGTCTTATGTTTGAACAAGCTATGACTCCTGTTTTGTATGATGGGCTTAAAGTATTTGGTGTGTATGAGTATACATATATGCCAAAATGTAGTGTCAGAATGTTTCACAGGCACATTGTGGATGATCAAGAAGTTGCTCTTACTCCTGCTATGATGCATTGGGTCAATCTTGGCCGTGCAGATCAACGTGCAGATTCTGAGCAATCAGAGTCTGAAGGGGCATCTTCATCAAATTCTGAGCAATCAGAGTCTGAAGAGGATCACAACAAATCCTTTGACTCTGAGCAATCAGGGAATGAGGATGGTCAAAATTACTCTTTAGAATCTGAGCAATCAGATTCTACCCCCACACATTCTTCACCCCATGTTGTTACACATACAGAGTAGGCTTAGGACATGAATGAGGAAATCCCACCTCAGTCTAACCCATCCTCACCCACTGCTACTGAGAAAATTTCCTACTCAAACCACCTTATGAACTCACCAGTTCATACAGAGAATATCACCTTATTTGAAACCTTAGATGATACAGCACCTGTGGATTCCCCTCTAAAATTCACTAGGCAAGGTGCTTCTAGTACTACTCCATCACCTCTGCTAGAGGTTGGTGAGAGTAGTGTTTTGACCCAACCTAAACTTGGTAGGATAGTAAACTATGATACCTACATTACAGTCACTGAAGAAACCCACTCAGTTGACTTACATGAAGAAGTCCCAATCCTGGACTCCAATAACCAAATCCAAAAACAAGCTTAAATGACCAAGCCTACTTTTACCCCAGACTTAAGTCTGTCACTACCCACCCACAATGTTTCATCCTTACACATTCTTACACAGGCTGCCAATGTTACACTCATGTCACAGAGTGTAATACAGGCCTCAAATCTTTCTATGTCCAAAGATCACCTTTCTTTTTAACAGGAAGGCTGTGAGGACATACCAACTCTACCCACATCCATTGGCACTACTTCCCAGAATGAGGCACAAGTTACCATGGTTGGCCTGCATCAGGCTTTGACCAGGTTGACTACGGAGTTTGATGACAAGCTTTCTGTTGTGCAGTCTAAATTTAATAATCTTAACTTTAATAATAATTTTGTTTCTAAAATTGAGTTGACGGAGGTGAGGAGGTTGGTTGGGGATATGCAGGGGTTGACTGGTCTAAGTGGTTCAGGGTCTATAACAGAGATAAATCAAAGGTTGACAGAACTGGAGAAAAGAATGGCTGGTGTTGATGAACTTAAAGAATGTTTTACTGGGTTTGCATCTGACATTTCTTCCCTCAAAGCTGAACAGACTGAAATTTGGAAGTTCTTATCCTCTCTTCCTTTAGATGATGTCCAAAAGAGGGAGAAAAGAAAAAGATCAGATGATGCAGGTATTGAGGGGGAGCAATCTAAGAAGACTCAAATTGAGGGGGAGCAATCCAAGAAGACTCGAATTGAGGGGGAGGATATTACTAATAAGGGTGCTGGTGATAAACAGGGTAGTTCTAGTGGTGTTTTGGTTACTACTACACAAAGAACATATGGTGATCTTAGGGCTCAGATGAACAAAAGGTTCAGATTCAGAAGATATGCTGGTGACATTATGAAAGTTGAGATTGAAAGGTCTGAGTTTGAAGGTGTGATTCTCTTGCTAATAATGACTCATATGACAGACAGAAGATTGAGGGTGAAAATAAATCAAATAGTTCGTTTGGGTTTTTGTGAATGAAGAGGCATAGCTTTTTGTATTAAGGAGTGTGCAGGGGATCATGTTATTTTGGATGAAGTTTTAAAAAGGGTGTTTATGTTGATTCACTTAGTGTTTGAAGAGGAGTTCATAAGCTCTAAAGATTATGAGGTGTTTTGTGGGGATTTTAATCTGGAGATGAAAGAAAGAAGAGTTAATGGAAATGTTGAAAGATATGCTGTTTCTGAGCATATGGAGTTTGTGGACAATAAGTATGTTGAATACTTGGATGGCTTAATGATTAAGACCACTGATAGTGCTCCAAATGAACATATAATTAGGCGCAATATCCTTCCAATATGTGAAGTTTTCAGTTGCAAATGTTCTATTTTCAAGTAATATTCGTTTAAATAAATAAGTGCGAAGACAAAAGGCGAAAACAAAGATTTGAAGACGCAAATGACCAAAACGCTCAAATGAACAAGATATAATTCAAGTGGTTCCATTTATTGATAAGAAACGTCTAAAAATGACAAGTGTACGAGTCGCGGAACGCAAAGTACAAGATATCTCCGCGTACGAAAGGACGTTCGAAAATCCGGAACCGGGACATGGACCGAGCATCAACGTGCAAGTCATCGGACCTAAAATTACAAGTCTACTATGCACATGAATATAATATAATATATATATAATTAATATAAATTATATATATTAAATAATATGTCGACACACTACAAAACAATTCAATGTGAGCTGGAATCTGATGCCATGCGATCGCATGGCCTGGAAGCACAATTTCCATGCGATCGCATGGCCTACTTTTTCTGGCCACATTCCTATAAAAGGCAGTTTATGCTCGACGAAATAAACACACCAAAAATATATTACTCCCTCTGTAAGATAGTATATATATATATATATATATATATATATATATATATATATATATATATATTAGTTTAGTTTTATATTAGATTAGTTTGGGTAATGTAAAGGTTATTTTACGGGTTCTAAAGTCAAAGTTCTGTCCGTGTAACACTAAGCGATAAATAATCAATGTAAGTTATGTTCTCCTTTTTAAATTAATATCTTGTAACTAAGTTATTATTATGCTTATTTAAATCGAAGTAATCGTGATGTTGGGCTAAATATTAAAGATGTGGTTATTGGACTTTGGACCATAATTGAGGTTTGGACAAAAGAAAGACACTTGTGGAAATGGGACTATGGGTTATTAATGGACTTTATATTTATTTAATATAGAGATTTACAATTTGACGTAGTTATATGATGTCTTAGCAGAGTAGTATATAAAATAGCTTATATTTTTACAGGAAATACTATTAAATACGATACAATTTTACACAAGATATTTATTTATTTAGAGAATGGATATACTTAAACCTTGCTACAACACTTATAGGCAGTGTACCTAATCGTACAGTAGTGTAGTTTTTAGTAAGTCCGGTTCGTTCCACAGGGAATCTTTTTAAACAAAGCTTAACGCTATATTAGTTTACTTTTATAAAAATACAAATATATATATAAGTAATATTATTATTATAAAGGGGGTTTTTACCGTTTAATGACCGGTTTGTCGATTTTAAAACTTTAGTCGCAGTTAAAACCAAATTTAAAATAATAAATAAATACAAGACTTAATTTAAAGCGTAAAGTAAATAACGATAATGAAATTGCGAATAATAAAAGTGTGATAAAATAAACTTGCGATAATTAAAAAGTACGATAATTAAAAGTGCAATTAAATACAATAACAATAAAAATGCGATAATTAGAAGTGCAATTAAATATAAAATAAAGGAAATTAAATATGAAATAAAAGAATTATGCTTATTTAAACTTCCGTAATCATGATGTTTGACGTGTTGATTTTAGTTTTATGCCCATGGGTTAATTGTCCTTTGTCCTGGATTATTTAATATGTCCGTCTGGTTTTTGTCCATAACAGTCCATCAGTCATAAATATAAAGTGCGAGTATCCTCGTCAAATTATCCTTATACCCGAAGTTAAATATTCCAACTAATTGGGGACTTAAACTGTAACAAGATTTTAATACTTTGTTTAATAATTACACCAGGATGTCGACTGAGTGTAATCCAAGGTTTTAATATTTTGTTATCAATTATACCAAGTGTCCTTGTACATAATTTCACCCCTGTTTTAATTATTCTAGTGGCTATTAATCCATTCCCGTGTCCGATTAAATGAGCGATTATTCGTACATATAAATACCCCGCCCATCGTGTCCAATCGAGTGTATATGGTAATTTATAGGGACGCCCAATTGTAAATCTTTATATTAACATTAACAAACTATCATTTAGTTAAACAAATATAAAGCCCATTAATAGCCCATAGTCTAATTTCCACAAGTGTCGTTCTTTTGTTCAAACCCCAATTATGGTACAAAGCCCAATTACCCAATTTTAGTAATTAGCCCAACATCATGATTACTTCGTTTTAAATAAGCATAATGATAACTTAGCTACGAGACATTAAATTAAAAAGGTTAAACATAACTTACAATGATTAAAAATAGCGTAGCGTTACTCGGACAGAATTTCGACTTACACCCTTACAATATTCGCTAACATACCCTTATTATTAGAATTATAATTAAAATTAAAATTAAAATATAAAATATAAATATAAATATTATGTATATATTGAGAGAGAGATAGATATTAGATGTTGAAAAATGATCAGAATTCGGTTGGCTTTATAGGGAATTGCAGAATTTAGGGCTCCGCGACTCGCGGCATTTTTTGCCTTCAAACTCCGCGAGTCGCGGAGTTTGTAAATACAGCTCACCCAAGTTTGGAGCCTTTCTTGCCGACGATTTATAATATATTATATAATATATAAATAATTATAAGAATTATTTAAATATTATATTATATTTATGTGCATAGTTGACTTGTAATTTTTAGTCCGTTGCGTCGAGCGTTGAGAGTTGACTCATGTCCCGGTTTCGGATTTTCGAACGTCCTTGCGCACAATTTAATATCTTGTACTTTGCGTTTTGAATCTTGTACTCTTGTAATTTCGAGACGTTTCTTATCAATAATTGGAACCTCTTTGATTGTCTTTTGTACTTTTGAGCTTTTTGGTCGTTTGCGTCTTCAATTCGTCGAATCTGTCTTTTGTCTTCACCTTTTATTATTTAAACGAATATCACTTTTAAATAGAACAATTGCAACTAAAAGCTTGTCTTTCTTGAGGAATAATGCTATGAAATATATGTTCGTTTTTAGCATTATCAAATATTCCCACACTTGAGCGTTGCTTGTCCTCAAGCAATATCGTCTTGAAATACTAGAATCACTTCTTTATTCTTCACACTTTGTACATCAGTGATTTCTATACGGCGGTATAAACAATGGTAGTAACGATATGGTTTACAGTCCCACATGACTATAAAAATTTAGATCCATTAAGGAAATTGAATCTTTATTAAAACATTTGATCTTTTGAAAATTAAATCTAGTTTTTACCCTAGATAAGTTTTCCGGAATAACCCTTTACCGGTGTTTGAAAAATATTTTTGTGGGTTTGGTGGGTTTCAGATTTGAAAATTTTAGCTCAAAACTTGCGGTTTTGTGTCACCCACTTGCTAACCTTATATTTGGAAAGCAACACGTCCAGTTTACTTGTCCCGTATATTACCTTTCGGTAAACTACCATCCGGTTGTAAAGGAAAGCGTTGAACAAGCAACTGTTAAGGCAATGTCCCCTGACATGCTTTTAATTATGGTCTATAACGTGTCGGACGCAATTACTATCCTTGGTAGGAGCAATAGTAAAGCTCACCCTTATGATTTTTCGGTCTGGCACAAGGTCCTGTCTTCGACCATGCTATGCAACCACCGTTCTTACGGTTGACACCCGATTTGGTTCAGGTGACCTAATGAATTCCAGGTGAATTCCTAGGATTTTACGTTCAATGGTAATGAACGCATTGAAAATAGGTTTTCAGAAAACAAATCGGTTTGTAATTTTTGATCAAAATATTTTCTCGTTCATGCTCGAGTTTAGATATCATTGAATTCCATGAGTTTGAATTCTCAATCTTTAAGGTCAATCTCAAGGATTGAGTAATATCAGTCTTAAAAGCTGATTTTTGATCTTTTAAGGAGATTATCCTTTCTGGGGATCTGATTCATTAGTCTTATCCAGCTAATTTGCATGGTGCCCCCCCATTTTACGAGATAAATCCTTCTCATGGTTAGGATAAATCTGACCACTTGGCGACCCTGTTTAATGCTGAGGTCCGTGGATTTCCTGCTGATTTTAGTGATGACTTTTCTGGATTTTTCGTCAACCTATAGCTGGTCTGGACGACAACTTCATGACCTAAATCAAGAAGCGCGTTTCTTTTTTGGAAGACTTTACTTCCTTTTAATGATGGAATTGATTCATCGTGTAGATCCATCTCTTCTTTTCTTTCATCGGGTAAAACAGTTTAGTTTAGTCCAAAGCAAAAGTATTTTCAGTTATTTGTTACAGATATATGTGACATATGTTTAAGATAACTTGGTAAATTTTCCCACACTTGGCTTTTATTTTCCTTTTTATCGTCCTCTATTCCATTTTAAATGAATTTCAACATTTTGGTTTGTTTCTCAATTTATGTCCTTTCCGAGGTTACAATAATTTCGGTGTTAAAACCTAGTTTTATCGTTCATAAATATGTATAAACATGATTTTGAGTTCATTTAATTGAAAATTTTGTAAAATTTTACTAGAATTGGGTAGTCAGTATATAAGACTAGGGCTGTTCTTTATTATCAGAGAGCACTAGATTCTAATACAACTACTGCTTTACTAGTATTTTTAATGGTAACCAAGTGTATAAAGTAAAAATTTCAAAATCCAAAATAATTTAACCCATTCCCACACTTAAGATCTTGCAATGCCCTCATTTGCAAGAAATCAGTAACAATTTAAATTATTGAGGGTGATTTGTGTGAAAATGATTAAATTTTTACCAAAGTTTCCAAATATATTGGCGTTTGTTTGCTGAATGATAAATGCTGCACATCATTTGTTCATTCCGTCTTGTTGTTATTTCACATATATTTTGCATCTTGTCGTCAAAATTAGTTGCTTTTGCTGAACTTAATGCCAGTCTTTGAAAATGCGTTGTTTTACCCTGTTGTGTACATAAGATAAACTGCAAACATATATACATATTTTTGAAGTTTGGTATATTACCCCACATTCAAAAATTATTAAAATCTAAGAATAAAAGTTAGAAAATTATAAAAACTATTACAATATTAACATAAGTATTAAACGTATCAATATTACAAATTACAAAATAAATAAAACTAAGTAGACTAGGGATGATACTGGTACCAATAGGGGTTCCAAGCATAACCATAGGTGCTATAAAATGCTTCGGCAGGGTTATACGTAGGATACGGTGGTTGCATCTCTATAGACCAGGGAGGGAATATGGGTTTCGGAGTAGGAATATAGTTTCTACCTATATGTTGGCAATGAGCTATGATTTGGTTTTGATGAACTTGCCAATCTTCAAATGCTCTCTGTCTAGCATTTTCGTACTCCTGTGAAGCTATAAACCTTTGCATTTCTTGCATTTCATTTCCCCCTCCTACATTACCTTGCTGTTGGTTTCTCTCAACCTGTGGATGTCTACCATGGTATTGTACTGCGGCGTTATTTTGCCTCTTCAAAACTTTCGCACCATGGTATACATTTAAACCTATAGTATCGTGGGGTTCTGGTTCTTTGACTAATAATCCCCCCGACTTATATCCACACCGAGATATTCAGCAATCAAAGTAATAAAAATACCACCTCCTATTATGCTATGCGGTCTCATCCCCCTAACCATAGCTGATAAATAATAACCCACACAATAAGGTATACTTACAGCGCTTTGTGGGTCTCGAATACACATATGGTAAAACAAATCCTGTTCATTTACCTTTTCCTTGTTCTTACCTCTTTGTGTAATCGAATTAGCTAAAAACCTATGAATTACTCTTAATTCAGCTCTATCTATATCCAAATAAGAGTAATTTCTCCCTTTGAATCGGTGATGGCTTGTCATTTGACTCCATACACCGTGTGTATCAAAATTTTCATCTATCTTTCTACCATTTAGTATCAACCCTCTACAATTGGCAGATGCTAACTCCTCAGGCGTATATATACGTAAAGCCTGAGCCATGTCTAGTAAAGACATGTGGCGTATCGAACCTCCTAACAAAAATCTAATAAAAGATCGATCGGTTAAACTAGCTACCCGATCGTTTAATTCTATACTACACAACAATTCTTCACACCATACTTTATATACAGGTCTACGCATGGTGAATAAACGTACCCAGTCGTTAAAAGTAGAATTACCATACCTCTGTACAAGTAATTCCCTAATTGGTCCGGCCAATTCTACAGCTTCTAATGGTCCCCATTCTATGACCCTCGGTACCTCAACAACTTTAGAATGAAGAGTATGCAAACCCCTTTGGTATTTTGGATAATCTATCCAAAGTCTGTCAAATCTCAGGTTCGGGTGCAAATCTTCCAAATGCATATCAGAAAATGTCATGACTGGATGAGGTATATCTTGTTTGTAGAAGCTATCCACCTTCTGTTGTTCCGCATTCTCAGTAGGAGCATTGCGAGCTTGGGATGAAGATTCACCCCTTTCAGTCTGCAAAACACATCAAACACAATTTTTGTGCATCCAAATATGCATTAGTGTCAGCAAAATCATCAATCAAAATAATTACAATGACATGATCAATTTATATCAAACTTAAGCTCATTTTCATATTTTCATCAAATCTATACTTTTTCAAATAAGCATATACGAAAATGTTCGCCAAGTTCATAACCATTCAACTCAAATAACATGTCAAAATAATCATTACTAGCAATTAAACAAGTTTCAAATGGCATTATCTCTCAAAAATCAAGTTCATGAATTTTAGACTTGAAAAAAAAAGTCCACTTTAATTCTCAAAATCATGTTTAGGCTCAAAGTTTGGATCATTTAACTACCTAAACATGTTACACTACTTAATTTAGCAACAATTCATGACAAAAATCGGCCATAACCTGTTTATATCAAAAATCCCCAAATTTGCTCAAGAACACAAACCCTAGATTACTCAAAATTTGAAGTTTAAGGCTTCTAATCATGTTAAATAGCATCAATCTAGGTTATACAAGCATAATACATAAGCAATTTAAGCATAATTACACTAAAAAGCATCAAAATCAAATTGGGGAAAAAAGCTCAAGAACACTAATTTTCGGATTAAATGGTGTTTAGATGTAGAAATTTACCGTTTTTCTTGAGTAATTCCTTGATAGCATCCTTCTCAACATGATTTTAGTAAAAGATTTGGTTATTAACGGCCAAAAATTGTGAATTTGGGGGTGTTTTTACGGTTTTTTCGTGCAGTATTTTTCGTGTGTGGTGTGCAACTGAGCTGTTCCAGCTCCTTTTATTTTTTTCTGTAATCCGATCCCTCCGCGAGTTGCGGTGTTTGAAACTGAAAACTCCGCGAGTCGCGGTGTTTGAAACTGAAAACTCCGCGAGTCGCGGAGTTTGTATTTTTTTTTTTTTAACATCTTATACTAATTAAAACAATTAAGTAATTAATTTTAAAATTTTGTTTCCCTTGTTATTTAGGACGAGGTCGTTTCGGATCGATGTCCTAGTCCGTCCTTCGACAAAATTTTAAAATTTGTCTTTTTGTAGCGATTGTTTTAAAAGCTAAGATTTTTGGGTTTTTTAATGTTTTTGGCATACTTTAATTCAATAAGATTAAAAATAATGATAATAAAAGTTCTCGTCCCTCCCTCGGGTAAAGCAATTTCGGTTCAACGACCTAGTCTTCAACTTACGACGAATTTTAAAAATCATATTTTTAACTTAATGAGATAAAGTAAAATTTTTTTTTGTTTTTAAATTCACACAATTTAAATATAAAATTCAAAATTAATATTAAAAATTCACATCAAACTTAAAAATTGAAATGCATAAAATTAAAAATTCATATTTTAAAAATAAAAAAAAAAAAAAATTCACACCAAACTTAATTTAAAAATTCATATTATAAATTCACACCAAACTTATATTAATTTTTCAAATATTTACAATTTTAAATATATTCTTTTTACAAAGTTTACAATATTAATTTAAGATTTATATATTAATTTTAAAAACATGGTAAAAATAAAATTAAAAATCTTTTTGGCTTTTTATCCCACTTTAATCAATCTAATATTATCAAAAATATGCGCCCCTCTTTTCGGTAAAGTAATTTCGGTTCCAAGACCTAATTTAACTCATGACGAATTTTTGAAATATTTTGGGTTGATTGATTAAAGATATTTATACCTTAAGAATAAACGTTAAATTTCGCAGTGATGTAATAAATTTTTTTGAATGATATCAATAATTTCGGTCGCCAAACCTAATTTTATTCAATACCAATTTAATACTTTATAGCAAATAAATTAGCGTTTATTATCAAAAGGTTAAAAATAAAAATAAAAATAAAATAAAAACTGTACAGACATACCTGTGAAATAGATTTCTTAGTTTTATGATCTATCTCATTCATAAGATAGTCGGTTTAATTGGTTTTCCATGGCTACATAGGCGTAACCTCGAGCATTCAGTGTCTTTTCTTCTAAACATATGAACGGTCCGTCTCTGCATAAAGTAACAAATTCGGTATTTGAATAGGTTTGATTATTTGAACATTTACCTCCATGTGACCATTTTCTGCATTTGTGACATCTTTCTAGGTGTCGTGCTCTTCTTTTCGCTGCGGATTTTGATTTTTCTTTACCAAATTGTAACTTATTATCTTCGCATCTGGATTCTTTTCTAACTCCGTCCATTCTTTCTCTGATTACTGATACTATTTCACTCGGTAGTGTGTCATTATTACGTTTAGTGATCAAAGCGTGTAGCATTAGACCATGGTTTAGTTCACAGGCAGTCTTCATTTCCTAAAAAAAATAAAAATTCAGAATGGGGGGGAGAAGACTAGTTCTTTAGGGTCTACTAGGGAAAGACCATTCGGGTTCCATTTTCGAGAACTACATGGAAACAGACAATCTAACTCTAACAGAAATACATATTATCCTTTAAAGACTTGATTCTCCCCACACTTAGTTAGCTGTGGTGTCGAAATTGTGATTAACTTCGTTGTCGACTTCCATCGGACGATCTATGTAGTGTTTAACTCTGTGACCATTAACTTTAAATTCAATCCCATTTGAATTTATCAATTATACTGTTCCGTATGGAAAAACTCTTTTAACTATGAATGGTCCAGACCATCTTGATTTCAATTTTCCAGGAAATAGCTTGAATCGTGAATTGAAAAGAAGAACTCTGTCTCCTTCTTTAAATTCTTTTAAACTTCTGATTCTTTTATCATGCCATTTCTTCGTTCTTTCTTTATAGATTAACGAATTTTCGTATGCTTCATGTCTTAATTCTTCTAATTCGTTTAGTTGACTTAATCGTAGACGTCCGGCTTCATGTAAATCAAGATTACATGTCTTCAAAGCCCAAAATGCTTTGTGTTCAATTTCTACTGGAAGATGACATTCTTTTCCATAAACAAGTCTAAAAGGTGTGGTTCCAATTGGAGTTTTGTAGGCTGTTCTAAAAGCCCAGAGTGCATCCTCCAATTTAATGGACCATTTCTTCGGATTTGATCCTACGGTTTTCTCTAGAATACGTTTTAAAGCTCGGTTGGTATTTTCAACTTGTCCACTTGTTTGTGGATGATATGCGGTGGAGATTTTATGAGTTACTCCATATCTTTTAAGAACTTTCTCAAGTTGATTATTACAGAAATGAGTACCCCTATCACTTATTAAAGCTTTCGGTGTTCCAAACCTTGCAAAAAGACGTTTTAAAAAGTTGACTACAACTCGTGCATCGTTAGTTGGGAGAGCTTGTGCTTCCGTCCATTTAGATACATAATCAATGGCTACGAGAATATAGAGATTATTATGAGATTTTGGAAATGGACCCATAAAGTCAATACCCCAAATGTCAAAAACTTCACATACTTGGATGACATTTTATGGCATTTCATCACGTTAACTTATTTTTCCGGCCCTTTGACATGCATCACAGGATTTGCAAAGAAGGTTTGCGTCTTTGTAAATTGTAGGCCAATAGAATCCAGCATCATAAACTTTTCTTGCTGTTAGTTGAGGCCCATAATGCCCTCCTGTTGGTCCTGTGTGACAATGGTTTAAAATTTTACTAGCTTCATCTCCAAATACACATCGGCGTATTATTCCATCGGGACAACTTTTAAACAGATGTGGATCTTCCCAAAAATAGTGTTTTATATCACTGAAGAATTTCTTTCGTCTTTGGTACGATAATCCTTTTTCAAGGAATCCACAAACTAAGTAGTTTCCATAGTCAGCAAACCATGGAATTTCTTTATAATCTATCTTCAATAGATATTCATCAGGAAAGTTGTCTTGTATGGCCGATTCATTTAGAACTTCTAATTCGAGATTTTCAAGACGAGAAAGATGATCAGCAGCGAGATTTTCTGCTCTTCTTTTATCTCGGATTTTAATATCAAACTCTTGTAAGAGTAAGATCCAACGGATTAATCTTGGTTTAGCATCTTGTTTTGAAAATAGGTATCTAAGAGCAGAATGGTCGGCATAGACCACCGTTTTTGCTAGAACGAGATATGATCGAAATTTGTCAAAAGCAAAGACAATAGCAAGGAGTTCTTTTTCAGTAGTTGTATAGTTCGTTTGTGCTCCTTGTAACGTCTTACTAGCATAATATATAGGTTGAAATCGTTTTTCAATCCTTTGTCCTAAAACGGCTCCCATTGTAAAATCACTTGCATCGCACATTAGTTCAAATGGTAGATTCCAATTTGGTGTTATCATGATCGGCGCATTAGTGAGTTTTTCTTTAAGAATATTAAAAGATTTGATACACTCATCTGAAAAGATGAATGGAGCATCCTTTTCTAGGAGTTTATTCATAGGAGTGGCAATTTTAGAAAAATCTTTTATGAAACGTCGGTAAAAACCGGCATGCCCTAGAAAACTTCTAACTCCTCTAACATTGGTGGGATGTGGAAGTTTAGCAATTACATCTACTTTAGTTCTATCCACTTCAATTCCTTTTTTTGAAATTTTATGTCCAAGAACGATGCCTTCTTTAACCATGAAATGGCATTTCTCCCAATTAAGTACTAGATTTGATTGTTCGCATCTAATAAGCATTCGTTCAAGATTAACTAGACATGATTCAAATGTATCACCGAAGACTGAAAAGTCATCCATGAATACTTCCATGCATTCTTCTATCATGTCGTGAAAAATCGCCATCATGCACCTTTGAAAGGTTGCAGGGGCGTTGCAAAGTCCAAATGGCATGCGTTTGTAAGCAAAAGTACCATAAGGGCACGTGAACGTGGTTTTCTCTTGATCTTCGGGTGCTATTGGAATTTGAAAATATCCGGAAAATCCATCTAGAAAACAATAGTAACTATTTCTGGCTAATCTTTCCAACATTTGATCTATGAAAGGTAAGGGAAAGTGATCTTTTCTGGTGGCGTCATTTAATTTTCTATAATCAATACACACACGCCATCCTGTTACAGTCCTAGTAGGAATAAGCTCATTTTTCTCATTTGTAATGACAGTCATGCCACCCTTCTTAGGCACGCATTGAACTGGGCTTACCCATGGACTATCAGAGATTGGATAAATTAAAACTGCATCTAGCTGTTTAATAATCTCTTTCTTAACTACATCTTGCATATTAGGATTTAGTCTTCATTGGCGTTGCACATACGTTTTATGACCTTCTTCCATAAGGATTTTATGTGTGCAATACGAAGGACTTATTCCTTTAATATCATGAATCTTCCATGCAATGGCTAGTTTATGAGCTTTCAACACAGAAATGAGTTGTGATTTCTCATTTTTAGTAAGAGAAGACGATATTATTACAGGTAATTCAGATTCACCATGTAAATAAGCGTATTCCAAATGGTTTGGAAGTGGCTTTAACTCTAATTTTGGAGGTTCTTCTATCGATGATTTATATCGATATCTGTCTTCTTCTTTTAGCATTTGAATTTCTTCTGTTGTTGGTTCATATCCATTAGCTATAAGTGTAGCTAACATTTCAGCTTCATCAATTGGTTCATTACCTTCTCCTAAAGAACATTCTCCTGTTCCTTGTAATTCTGGAAATTCTTCTAATAATTCTGCATGTGCATCTATAGTTTGAATATAATAACATGTATCATCTGCAGATTGCGGTTGTTGCATTGCTCTATCAACTGAAAAGGTAACACTCTCATCCTCTATACTTAGGGTCAATTTCTTACCGAACACGTCTATCATTGCTTTAGCCGTGTTTAAGAATGGTCTTCCTAATATGAGAGGAACTTGAGAATCTTCTTCCATGTCCAGAACAACAAAATCTACTGGAAATACTAAAGTACCAACTTTAACTAGCATGTTCTCCATTATCCCTCTAGGATATTTTATTGATCTATCAGCTAGTTGTATGCTTATTCTGGTTTGTTTCAATTCTCCAAGGTCTAGTTTAGCGTATAGTGAATACGGCATTAGATTTATACTAACACCTAAGTCTGCCAATGCTTCTATTGAACTAAGACTACCCAGAAAACATGGAATTGTGAAACTTCCTGGATCAGATAATTTTTCTGGTATCTTATTCAACAGCACTGCTGAACAATTAGCATTCATAGTAACAGCCGAGAGTTCTTCCATTTTCTTTCTATTTGAGATTAGATCTTTCAAGAATTTAGCATATCTAGGCATTCCTGAAATCACATCAATGAAAGGAAGATTTACATTTATCTGTTTAAACATATCCAAGAATTTGGATTGCTCGGCTTCAAGTTTCTCTTTCTTCATTTTACTCGGGTAAGGAAGTGGTGGTTGGTATGGTTTAACATAAGGTTTAGCCTTAACTGTGTTATCTTCATTAACCTTTTCAACTACCAGTTCTTTTTCCTTATCTTGATTAGGTTGGGGTTCTTGTGGAGTAGGAATAGCTTCATCAGAAGTTACAGGTATTTCTGGTGGTTTAAGTGTTGTACCACTTCTTATGGTAATAGCTTTAGCTGTTTCATTCCGGGGGTTAGCGTTTGTATCACTAGGTAGACTTCCCGGTTTTCTTTCACCTATTAACCTTGCTAGGTTGCTTACTTCTTGTTCCAGATTTTGAATAGAAGCTTGTTGATTTCTAAATGCTTGAGCATTTTGTTCATTGGTTTGTTTTTGAGATGTGAAAAACTGCGTTTGAGTTTCAACTAGCTTCGTCATCATATCTTCTAAATTCGGCTTTTTATCATCGGTTTGTTGTGGTGGTTTGTTTTGAAAATTAGGTCTTTGCTGATTATAAATATTATTGGATACTTGTTGATTGCTAGGACCTTGTTGGTTGTTGTATGGAATATTTCTGTTATAATTCTGGTTTTGATTGTAAATTGGTCTTGGCGGTTGATAATTATTCTGATAATTATTTCCAGGCCTTTGGTTTATGTATGAAATATTCTCTCTTTGTTCCATTGTTAATTCAACACTGAGACAATCTTTTGTCAAATGTGGTCCTCCACACTGCTCACAACTAATTCGTATTGAGTGAATATCTTTAGTCATCTTTTCCATTCGTCTCTCGACAGCATCTATCTTTGCGGAAATGGAATCTAAGTCATGGCTAGAATCGGCTCTAGCTACTTTAGATGATCTAACGATATCTTTTTCTTGGTGCCACTCATGTGAGTGGGAAGCAGTGTTATCAATAATTTTGTAAGCATCAGTTTCGGTTTTCTTCATAATAGAACCACCAGCTGCTATATCTATGTCTTTCCTTGTAGTGATGTCGCATCCTTGGTAGAATATTTGTACTATTTGACAGGTGTCTAAACCATGTTGCGGACATCCTCTCAACAACTTTCCAAATCTTGTCCACGCCTCATATAGAGTTTCATTCGGTTTCTGTGTGAACGTAACAATTTCTGCTTGAAGTCTTACGGATTTAGATGCCGGAAAGAATTGTTTAAGAAATTTTTCAACTAAAACATCCCATGTATCAATCGCCCCTTCAGGTAACGATTCCAACCAATCTTTGGCTTCTCCCTTTAAAGTTCAGGGAAATAACATGAGATATATCTGTTCATCCTCCACTTCTCTTATTTTAAATAGTGTGCAGATCCTATTAAAGGTACGTAAATGTTCATTTGGATCTTCCTTCGGCGCACCACTAAATTGGCATTGATTAGTCACCATGTGTAGAATTTGTCCTTTGATTTCATAATCTGGCGTATTAATGTCTGGATGAGTAATTGCGTGACCTTGGCCAGTGCGTTTAGCTCTCATTCGGTCTTCCATACTTAAAGGTTCCAGATTCTCCATAATTGAATTTGTTGAATCGGAATCACTAGAGGATTCTGATTTAATGGTTCGTTCCTCAACAATCTCTGTTTGAATGATTGGTGGTTCTGGAGGAAAGTTTAGTGGTTCAGGATCTACGAATCGTCCCTGAATATTCTCCGGATTCTCAATTGTGAGGTCAGGTTCAAAAAATGGATTATCGGAAATTTGAACTGGAGTACTTGGTCGACTGGATGACGATTCTAAAGAAAAATCAACGGCAGTAATATTTGCTAAATGTCTTGATCTAGTTACAGATGGTGAACGTACAAAAGGTGGTGAACGTCTTGCTCGGTGCATTCACTGAATATCCTATTAGTTTTAAAAAGGAAAGAAAAATTATAATAAGTTATCCAATCAATAGATTTTTCTGATTTTTCCCACGTTTCGAATAGCCAAAAGATGCAACAGAGGGGCAGGATTCGTTTGGTCTCAATATAATTGAGGACTGTTTGGCTCCAATAACTCGGTCCACGTACAAATCCAACTATTACTACGAACCAGAAAATTTTGATGTCTATCAATTTAACCACTTAAAATAAATTTTCGTAATTTTAAGAAATTTAGATAAGAAGTAGAATAAAAATCTATGTCCTAAAACTAGAATAGCGAGAAATAAGAAAGAAAAAGAGTTCGTCGAAAAAAGGTCGAAAAAGAAAAATGGTTGAAAAATAAAAGGTGACGGAAAAATAAAAGAAACTTATAAAACTTAAAAACACTTGACTAACCTAACCTTATTACTACAACTAACTTAAAATTATAATTGCAAATTGAGATTACTAATTGGAATGATAATTGATACATAGGTAAAAGTCGTCTAAAAATATTAAAGCTTACAGGAAAAACTAAATCCCAAATGGAAATAACTTAAAAAGAAACTAAAACTTAAAAAGGCGTCGCTAAAGCACCTAAATCTTAGTCTAAAGAAAAAGCACTTAAGGAATTCTACGGCAAAGACTAAAAATCTAGAAACAAAAATAACTATGGCAAAAACTAAGTTTAAAACTAAATATGGGCTAAAAATATAAATATTACGCTAAAACGATTAAAAAGGGACAAAATATAAAAATATACAAAAAGTTATAAAAAGTACAATTTTTATAAAAATATTATTTTTATATTATTTATTTATTAAAACTATTAATTTTACAATTTAATTAAACTAATTTAACTAAAATATATAAATTAAATAAAAAGTAAAAGTAATTATAATAATAATAATTAGTTAGGGTTAATAATAATAATAATTAATAATTACCCGTAATTAATGCTGAATTAGGGTTCTGTCGGTGTCAGAGTAGCTCCGCGAGTCGCGGTAATCCAAGCAGCAAACCCCGCGAGTCGCGGGGTTCCAAAATTCAACTCTGGTGCAGTTTTAATTCGACGTTTTTTTTAGTTTTTTTTAATTTTTTCTGTTTTTATATTTTCTGTTTTATAATCTAAATATTTATGTAATAAAAACTTATATTTTAAAAATTAGAATAAAAGTAGAATTACTTTATAATTTTATAAATAAAAATCTTAAAATTTTATATATATATATGTTTTTTTTTCGGTTTTTGTTTTTATGTTTTAAATAAAAACAAAATACTTAAATAAAACTTATATTTTTATAAAATAAAAATAAAGAAACTTTATAAAACTTAAATATTTAACAAAATCTTAAAAATATATAAATTTTTGTTTTTCTTTTTATATTTTCGAATATTTAAAACGTATTTTTATAAAAAACGAATTTTAATAAAAGTAAACTAAAAATATTTTTTTTTATATTAGCGTTGCGCTTCCGGTGTTTAAGAGTTCTCCGGCAGCGGCGCCAAAAATACTTGATGTCTTAGCAGAGTAGTATATAAAATAGCTTATATTTTTACAGGAAATACTATTAAATACGATACAATTTTACACAAGATATTTATTTATTTAGAGAATGGATATACTTAAACCTTACTACAACACTTATAGGCAGTGTACCTAATCGTACAGTAGTGTAGTTTTTAGTAAGTCCGGTTCGTTCCACAGGGAATCTTTTTAAACAAAGCTTAACGCTATATTAGTTTACTTTTATAAAAATACAAATATATATATATATAAGTAATATTATTATTATAAAGGGGGGGTTCTTACCGTTTAATGACCGGTTTGTTGATTTTAAAACTTTAGTCGCAGTTAAAACCAAATGTAAAATAATAAATAAATACAAGACTTAATTTAAAGCGTAAAGTAAATAACGATAATGAAATTGCGAATAATAAAAGTGCGATAAAATAAACTTGCGATAATTAAAAAGTACGATAATTAAAAGTGCAATTAAATACAATAACAATAAAAATGCGATAATTAGAAGTGCAATTAAATATAAAATAAAGGAAATTAAATATGAAATAAAAGAATTATGCTTATTTAAACTTCCGTAATCATGATGTTTGACGTGTTGATTTTAGTTTTATGCCCATGGGTTAATTGTCCTTTGTCCTGGATTATTTAATATGTCCGTCTGGTTTTTGTCCATAACAGTCCATCAGTCATAAATATAAAGTGCGAGTATCCTCGTCAAATTATCCTTATACCCGAAGTTAAATATTCCAACTAATTGGGGACTTAAACTGTAACAAGATTTTAATACTTTGTTTAATAATTACACCAGGATGTCGACTGAGTTTAATCCAAGGTTTTAATATTTTGTTATCAATTATACCAAGTGTCCTTGTACATAATTTCACCCCTGTTTTAATTATTCTAGTGGCTATTAATCCATTCCCGTGTCCGGTTAAATGAACGATTATTCGTACATATAAATACCCCGCCCATCGTGTCCGATCGAGTGTATATGGTAATTTATAGGGACGCCCAATTGTAAATCTTTATATTAACATTAACAAACTATCATTTAGTTAAACAAATATAAAGCCCATTAATAGCCCATAGTCTAATTTCCACAAGTGTCGTTCTTTTGTCCAAACCCCAATTATGGTACAAAGCCCAATTACCCAATTTTAGTAATTAGCCCAACATCATGATTACTTCGTTTTAAATAAGCATAATAATAACTTAGCTACGAGACATTAAATTAAAAAGGTTGAACATAACTTACAATGATTAAAAATAGCGTAGCGTTACACGGACAGAATTTCGACTTACACCCTTACAATATTTGCTAACATACCCTTATTATTAGAATTATAATTATAATTAAAATTAAAATATAAATTATAAATATAAATATTACGTATATATTGAGAGAGAGATAGATATTAGATGTTGAAAAATGATCAGAATTCGGTTGGCTTTATAGGGAATTGCAGAATTTGGGGCTCCGCGACTCGCGGCATTTTTTGCCTTCAAACTCCGCGAGTCGCGGAGTTTGTAAATACAGCTCACCCAAGTTTGGATCCTTTCTTGCCGACGGTTTATAATATATTATATAATATATAAATAATTATAAGAATTATTTAAATATTATATTATATTTATGTGCATAGTTGACTTGTAATTTTTAGTCCGTTGCGTCGAGCGTTGAGAGTTGACTCATGTCCCGGTTCCGGATTTTTGAACGTCCTTGCGTACAATTTAATATCTTGTACTTTGCGTTTTGAATCTTGTACTCTTGTAATTTCGAGACGTTTCTTATCAATAATTGGAACCTCTTTGATTGTCTTTTGTACTTTTGAGCTTTTTGGTCGTTTGCGTCTTCAATTCGTCGAATCTGTCTTTTGTCTTCACCTTTTATTATTTAAACGAATATCACTTTTAAATAGAACAATTGCAACTAAAAGCTTGTCTTTCTTGAGGAATAATGCTATGAAATATATGTTCGTTTTTAGCATTATCATTATATATAACCACATACGCTTGATCGGGTACGGTAGGCGGGATATTTATAAATACGAATTATTGTTCACTTGACCGGACACGGGGATGAATTAATAGTCACTGGACTCATTAAAATAGGGGTGGATTACATTCAAGGGTAATTGGTGTAATTGTTAACAAAGTATTAAAACCTTGGATTACACACAGTCGATAACCTGGTGTATTCATTAAACAAAGTATTAAGACCTTGTTACAGTTTGAATCCCCAATTAGTTGGAATATTTGACTTAGGGTATAAGGTTAAATTTGCCGAGCATTTTATAATTATAACCGATGAACTATTATGGGTAAAAACCAGATAGGTTTCAAATAATCCAGGACAAAGGACAATTAACCTAGGATAATTAATTAGAAATCAAAAAGTCAAATATCATGATTACGGAAGTTTAAATAAGTATAATAATTTTATCTTATTTCTTATCGCATTTTATTTTACGCACTTAAATTATCATCATTCATATTTTTCATTAGGTTTTAATTGTGACTTAAAATATAAAATTGACAAACCGGTCATTAAACGGTAAACCCCCTTTTATATTATTATTATATATAAAAATATATATTTTGTACAAATATAGTTGTTTAAAATATAGTGTAAAATAAGTCGTCTCCCTGTGGAACGAACCGGACTTACTAAAAACTATACTACTCTACGATTAGGTACACTGCCTATAAGTGTTGTAGCAAGGTTTAGGTATATCCACTCTATAAATAAATAAATAACTTGTGTAAAATTGTATCGTATTTTATAGTATTTCGCAGTAAAATTATAACTATTTCGTACCCCTCTACTTTAACATCAACCACTAGAAATCAAAGGATGTTAATTAGGTGTGATCAGTTTGAAGGAGCTGGCATTGAAATGTTGATTAGTCTACTGTCCAGATGTGAAACACAGCAAACAACTCCTTTTAGGATGTAGTTGTTAAAACACTTGCATAGCAAGCTGGGCATGTTGAAGAAAATTTCTATGCAAGCTAATTGAAAGGGAGTATGCAAAGATGTTTGTTTAGGAATACAAGCTGTTTTGACATCATCAGATAGGGGGAGATTATTGGAAAAAATAGAAATAATAATCTGATGAGTCAAAAGTATTTTGCAGATTTTAGAGTCTGAAGATTTAGAGTCTGAAGTTGCAGACTCTGGAATTACTGGAGTAAACGTATGAAGATTTCTGGAAGCCAAAGTCATAGAATATTCTGGAGATATGCTTGTTATTTAAGAAGATTTGTTTTGAAGATTTGATTTTATCTCCAGAGTTGACTTCCTAATTAATAGTTAATTTGATGTATTTTAGTTTATCTTTTTCACTTTTATTGGTAAGTAGTTATGGAAACCAAATCTACAGATTTGGTTTTTACCTGTATAAATAGGGGCGTATGTTTTCTTATGAACTTGTACTTTTGCACGATCAATTATCAGTCTTTCATTCTATTCATCGTGTTCTCTCATTTTCTGCACTTTAATTCTTATTTATTGTATAAAGTGAGAGTCTGGTGTTCATAGTCCTATTACTGTGAACTAATATGGGGAAAATGATGAAAAATGTTTTCAATTCTCATATGTATGTTGTTTAGTGATAATTTTTGACAACTATGTTACTCCAAACACTGGATGGTGAATCAGAGACAGACGCCATCTTCGTTCCTCAATACAGACTTGAAGTGTAATACGATAAGATCCAATCTGATGGTGCGGTATGAAGAATGGTCCTTATTGGAACGAATGGGCAAGACTTATCTGCTGATGTATTGACATAAACGAGGATACATTAAGTCTTTATAGGGACAGATTGTTCATATTCTTTCTAACGTTGTACGTGACTACTTAAGATTTAGATAATAAAAATTGTTTGGGGTTGCATATTCAAACAACTTAGCACTCTTGAGTGTGTGGACATAGGCAAACTGCCTATGCTGCCAACTCATTTAAACTACTTTCAAGAAGGTGTACGTATCACATCAACGCTATTTACATCTTTAGTCGTATTTTGCCTAAATTAAAATTTGCTTACCAGCTAAATTTCTTTAGAAAAAAACTTGGGTCTCTGTGTTTTACCCCAAATTTCACGTGGAGTCCCTGTGTTTTTTTTTTACTTGGGTGGTCATTGGGAAGTCTGTATATAACAACCGAACTTTTTCATTTATATTTTGTTAACGACTGTTAAGAATTTAACGAAACTTAAACCTAGGAGATGAGACCTAGGATGACCAAAGTAAACTTTAAACTCGGTTAAGAAATCGAGACTAGGTTCTGTGAAACCAACGAAACTTGGGTAATTTATAATCTTGGATCATCATCATTACGAATAAATAACGAACAAATAAATAATTAAAATAAGTACGTATAATTAATGTACAATGACTAGAGTATACATTTGATAAAATAACGAAAATCTATATATATATATATATATATATATATATATATATATATATATATATATATATATATATATATATATATATACATACATAGTAGAGGGATCAAATGAGAACTTTTTTGGTGTGAGAACTTTGAGAACTCAAAAATACACTGAAATTCGAACAAAAAAGGGAGAAATTTGAGCAAAAAAAGTGGCAGTAGAGCAAAAAAGGGGATAGTCGAGAAAAAAGCAAGAAAGTCGAACAAAAAAAAGGCGGCCGAACAAAAAAAAGAAAGTCGAACAAAAATTGTGATATTCTAACAAAATGTGTTCTACATTTTGATAGTCGAACAAAAAAATATAGAACACGGCGGTAGTCGAACAAAAATGTGTTCTACATTTTTGTAATTCGAACC
The DNA here is from genome assembly GCF_046630445.1 of Rutidosis leptorrhynchoides. Lineage (NCBI taxonomy): Eukaryota > Viridiplantae > Streptophyta > Magnoliopsida > Asterales > Asteraceae > Rutidosis > Rutidosis leptorrhynchoides. Next base: position 205,238,007 of record NC_092338.1, on the reverse strand, counting down.
AAAAAAAGGGCGGTCGAACAAAAATTTTGATATTCGAACAAAAATGTGTTCTACATTTTTGATAGTCGAACAAAAAAATGTAGAACACATGATAGTCGAGCAAAAATGCGTTCTACATTTTTGAAACTCGAAAAAAAAAAAATTGCTCGACTATGATTTTTTGTTCGTCCGTGTTTTTTATTTTTGCTCAAATTTCCCTTTTTTCGTCCGTGTCCATTTTTGCTCGAATTTTAGTGTATTTTGAGTGTATTTGGAGTTCCTAGAGTTCTCACAATAAAAATGATCTCACTTATATATATATATATATATATATATATATATATATATATATATATATATATATATATATATAGTGAAAGGGTCATGAGAGAACTTGACATAGGAGAGAGCCCATAGCACCATGCTATTTCACTTATTTCACTTCTATGTCGAGCCTTTCTTAGCACCATGTTATTTCACTTATTTCACTCATATCAGTAAGGGTATTTTCGTCCTATTGCATCAATTCATTCCTAAACATAAATTAGGGTTTACAAATTAGGATTTAAGGTTTAGATTGAGTTTTTAACACGAAGGGTTTAGAGTTTATGATTTAGGGTTTAGTGTTTTGGGTTTTGGGTTTAAAAAAGACACTTTGTGATAAATGTTATTATTTTGGGTGGAAAACGCTAGAAGAGGAAAATGAAAACATGCATCATGTGTAATATTATGCTTCTAAGTTTTTGTTTAGGGTTTAAAAATTAGGGTTTAGTAATTAGGGTTTAGAAATTAGGGGGTTAAAAATTAGGGTTTAGCTATTAGGGTTTAAAAATTAGGGTTTCGGGTTTAGAAATTAGGGTTTAGGGTTTAGAAATTAGGGTTTAGATTGAATTTTTAACACGAATGGTTTAGAGTTTAGGGTTTAGGGTTTTGGGTCTTGAGACTAAACTGAAAACACTAAACTTAAACCCTAAACTCTAAATTGGGCTAAATTTTGAAAAACACTTCATATAAGATGAAAAAAACAACGTTCTAAAAATATTATTAGAAATAACATTACACATGATGAATGTTGTCAATTATTTCTTCGATCGTTTCTCCGCCTAAATAATAACATTCATCATAAAGTGTCTTTTTTAAACTTTCATATTTTCACCTAAACTTGATGGCTAAAAAAAAATTTCGAAAAAAACGAAAAAAAATTTACTTCCCTCCACTTCCCATAAAAAAGTGCTTTCCTCTAGATTATGACTATATATATATATATATATATATATATATATATATATATATATATATATATATATATATATATATATATATATATATATATATATATATATATATATATATAGGGGTAGGATCAAGAGGGAAGTAACCAATAGGGAGAAAGCGGAGGGAAGCAATTTTTTTTTTCATTTTTTGAAAAAACTTTGTTCACGAACATTATAGATGAGATGAAAATATAAACATTTAGTAGAGACACTTTGTGATAAATGTTTTTATTTTTGCGGGAAAATGCTCGAAGAAATAAATGTTTTTCGAGCGTATTTTGAGGTTTTAGCTATTGGGGTTTAGATATTAGGGTTTAGATATTAGGGTTTATAGGGTTTAGATATTAGGGTTTAGAAATTTAGGGTTTAGGGTTTAGATTTTGTAGCGACCCGACAAAATTGTCATTTGACGGCGCCGACTACTTAGGTCCCGTTACGTGGTCATAAGTCTTTAAAATAACGTTTGACCAAAATATGTCGCATTCATTGTAAAAGTAAAGATTGTTCCCTAGTTTACAAGAATTGTTCATCCAAAAGTTACGTTACAAAGTTATAAGTACAAATGAAACCTATGCGACACAATTTAAAAGTAGCCAAAAGATGCTCCATGTATGCATAAATACTCGACATCCAAAGCAAATATCAAAATAATGAGCGGAAGCATGTAACACATATCGTTCAAAGACCTGAGAAAAACATAGAAATCTGTCAACGAAAACGTTGGTGAAATCATAGGTTTAAGTAAGTAAGTGAGTAAATAAGTAGATTGAACCACAAGATTTGCAACATCGAATTAATAGTTAACCATTCCAAAATTTGTTTCACGAGCACCCAATTATCAATGCTTAACATTTCTCCCATTGAACCCCATCACTTAGTGCTAGAACATACACTGTTTCTCGAAAATATATTTCATTCGTAAACGGTAGCGAACCGTTTGAATGAGGGTTTGTCAAACCCATATGGATCCATACAACATAAGTTCTCGCTTACACCCGGCAAGTGTAACTAATGATAATCGAATTGAGGATTTTGTTCTAAACTCGTATGTAGAATGTTTGTTTTCCTGTACTTGTGTTCACTTAGTAAAGAAATGTTTATGTTTTCTCATCCCAAATGTAAGTTCAAAAAGAGTAAAAGTGGGACTATGATCTCACCTTGAGTGCAAGAGTAATAAAGCACTTCAACAAGTAAACGTGTGCAAAGAACAATGCTAGTCTTGACCTAAACAATAGGTTGTATCAATAACGGTAAACACGATAGGTCAAAGATGTTCAATTAGTCCTATGGCTCGTTACGACTCGATTATGAACCATGTAAATCAAATTGTCAAGTTTCATGCAAGATACAAGTATAGAATCATGTTAGAAAGATTTCATAATCATTTGGTTAAGTTTGACAAAAGTCAAACTTTAGTCGGGTCAAAGTCAACGAAAAAGTCAACGCGTTCGGGTCGGGTCTCGAACTATTTTTCTGAGGTTTTTATTCATATATAAGCATGTTAGAACAAGTATCATGTGAATCGGAGGTCCATAGCGTGCCAAACATTTTTCTTATTTTGACCAAGGAGGTCAGAGCCTGGACACGGCTTATGCCGCGCCGCGGCCCACAATTGTCGCGCCGCGACAATACACGGGAGCTGGTACCTGGCCAATTTCAAATGTTCAAGTCTTGATCCAAAATTCGTTTTAGCACAAAATGCAAACCGTAAACATTTAGAAAGCGTATCTTATATCGTTGGAAAGCTCTTTTGACAAGGAACACAACTAAACACGTTTCATCAAACAAAAACATCATTTCCAATAACCGATTTCTCGTCAAGTGAACATTTAAAGTCCATTTTCAAAGTTTCAAGCTCACAAAATGCATTTTAAGTCTCGGGAATCCAATTCACACATGTGATATGCCGTTTTGAAGGTAATGAAACATACATTACAACTACACACTTACAATTTACATTTCATGGCATTCAAGCATCAAAAAGTTCGTCTCAAGAACGATCAAACCCTAATCAAAGATCACAAAATCAAAAATCATGTTTTTGAAGTTTCCTTAATCAACCTACATATCAATATGAAGCTAGTGGCACTAGTAACACAATTAAAACATGAACTTTAACAATATAACAACATTAACTCATCCAAAATCGAAGATTAAGCACACCCATTTTCAAGTTCATGCTAGTTACTCCAAAACAACAAATCGAGCAAACAAAACATATATTCATGTTAGACTTGAGCCATAGACACTAATTAACAACTTTATAAATCAAAAACATCAAGAACACAAAATCTAGTGATTTTAGAAAGTTACCCAAATGAGATGAAATTGGTACCAAAATGTAGAGGATGAAGAGAGGATCACGAAAATGTAATTTGTTTTGATGTTTGCCTCTTGATCCGGATTTAGATGATGATTTCTTGTTTGAGTTCTTGAGAGAAAATGGAAGTATGAAAGAGAAGAGAAAGAGAGAAATGAGAGGAGGAGGTTGAAGGTTTGACTAGTTGACCTAGTCAAATCTTTGGCCTCTTTGTAAGTTTAGTCCCTCTAGTTCGGGTGCGGGTGCGTGAATTAACCAAACGAATATTTTAAAAACGCTCGAGTGACCGAGAGATGTTATAATTAAATAACGGAAATATTAGGATGTTACTCAACGAAAAGTACGAATTTAAATAACGAAAGGTATTATTTTAAAAGAAAAAGACGGTGTTAAAATAAATTTAACGGAAAAACGCGGGATGTTACATTACCTACACCTTAAAAGAAATTTCGTCCCGAAATTTAGTTGGAAGTAATGGTCGATGTCTCTTACTTGAGACCTTGTGTTGCCCAAACTACGAATAAGTGAAGATACGTCCTTGGGCATTTCCACGAATCTGGATAGTCGGGGTTTTATGTTGTATTAAGGCTTGGTTTTACGATCCACAATTTCAACCGGTCTTTCTACGAAGAGGAGTTGTCATCAATAGTAAGTTTATCTAGAAGGATAGCACGTTCCTGTTCCGCAGGACACGTATCTAAGTTTGTTACATGGAACGTAAGGTAAACAGAAACTTAATTGAGTCGGAGGTTCTAAACGGTAGGAAGCGGTTCCAAGACGCCCCAAGATTTCAAAAGGATCAATATTGCGGATATAAATTTCCTCGATTTCCCGAAACGGATTACACCTTTCCAAGGTGTGGTTTTCAATATTACACGGTTACTGACTTTAAATTTGAGAGATTTTCATCTAACATTGGTATAACTCCTTTGGCGACCACGGGCCGTCTTGAGCCCTTCTCGGACTTGAACTATCTCAAAGGTTGTTTCTTGAATGATTTCGGATCTGATGATTTTCTTGTCACCTACTTCGGTCCAACGAATAGGAGAACAACATTTGTGGTTATATAAAGTTTCGAAAAGTGCGCGTTAACACGCGAGTGATAACTACTGTTGTAAGAGGGATCAACTAAAGGCGACAATACAAGTTTGTAACATGTCTTTCCAAGATGTAAATTGTTCGTTTGCTTAGCTCCTCTGTTTGTGGAAGATACGCAGTACTCACGTCTAAACGTGTTCCGAAGGCTTCTTGTAAACAAGATGTGTAACGAGTATTTTCGATCCGGGATAATTGACAATGATACACCGTGTTGGAATATAATTTCTTAAGATATGCTTGGACAAGTTAGTTAGGGTTCGAAAGCGTTTGTTGGAACAGGTTTCTTGTCGGCTACTGAAAAATGTTCGTAAGGGCTAGTCACCCTCGTGGCGAATACTAGTAACACGTGAAGAGTCTCTCTCTCCATTGAGAAATTATATAAAAAGGTTTCCGTATACGGAAGTACGAGCAAAAAGATAGGAGTGAAATGAGAACTTAGAATAGGATGAGTTCACATTTTGAGGTAGCCATATCGCGCATCTAGTGGCCAAATGTTGAGACTTGGTGGGAAACGAGATAGTACACGTAGTTGTATAGCTCGGGGTTGAGTAGTAGTTGGCCGTATAACAGAAGCACAAGGACGTTAAGTCAAAGAAGAAAGGGGTATCCTTGGATTGTGTGTTATCTTTGGTCTCAGTAATATCAGACGGTATTAGTGAAATAGCAGAGCTATGTATCGTGGTACGCGATAACGAGAAGATTGATCGGATCCATAAATAAGTATTCAAATTCTCCGTGTAAAATAACGAATTTCAGCTTCCTTGATTTCGAGTCGAGAGGGGTTGCCTTTCAGGCGTTCACGTAGAAGTATTTCTATATTTGAGTTCCATTTTGTGCCACACGAATTTATCTAGTGAGGTTGGTGTGAAAAATCACGTTCAAAGTCCGGACATGGAAAATGTTTAATAAATATTTTTTTTTTTTTACGAGATCTACTGTAATACCTTGACCACTAACAATATGGTTTAGAATTTGGACTTCGTTTAACTAAAATTCTCACTTGGAGAATTCGGCATAGAGTTGCTCTTTTCTCAAGAGTTCGACCGTAAGACGGAGACGTTGTTCGTTTTTCCTTTCCGCTTGAATAGCTTAAAATTATAAGTACGGTAACGGATTTGTCTAGATAAGTTTGCATACGCGGTTCCGGAGGTCTATGAATACGGGCGGAGCCTTAGATAAACTGAACGGCACTAAAAGAAATTTATAACTATCGTAACGAGTTCGGAAAGCGGTTTAGGAGACATCTTCTCCCTTAACCCCCAATTGATGATAACCAGAATGAAGGTCGATTTTAGAATATACGCGAGATCCGTGTAACGGTTCAAGAGGTTGTTGATACGGGGAAGAGGATATCGGTTCTTAAACGGAAATTATTTAGTTCACTAAAATCACATATAAGTGGGGAAAACATTCCCTTCCTAACGTATAGGTTTTGGGCTCCCTAGTTCTATAGATATCAAATCAAAGTTCAAATTACCTACCCAATAAGTTTGACGTACACTCTCCGATAAATTTGTCGGTACGCAATAGTTTTCCGTTGGTCACTTGAATGACCTAAGTAATATCTAGGGGGTGGTGGAGTGCAAATAGTAGGCTCCAAAGCCTTGGATACAAAACATTTATCGACATCCGAATCGAATAACCATGAAGTATAGGAGTTGTTAAGAAGAAACGTACCCGTGACTAGTTCATGTCGTCTCGAGCATCCTCGGTGTTAATGTTGGAAGTTCGGCCGCGTGTGTTGGGGTTGGCTTTCTTCGTTGGACATGCATTCCTAAAATGACCCGGTTGGCCACATTCGAAACAAACACCCGGCTTTTGTGTGTTGGGTCCCTTTTGACTGACGGGGGCGGTACTTCCACAATATTTGGCAATATGACCACTTCCCTGGCACCAGTGGCAAATTAGCTTGCCACATTCACCAAAGTGATGTTTGTGGCATTTGTTGCAAAAAGGTCGAGTTCCAGCATAACTTTTCTTGCCGACGGAGGTGAAAAGTTCCTTGACAAAGTTGTTGCTATTGTAGTTGGTGGATTGAGAGGCTTCCCATTTTCTTTTGTTGTTACCCGGTTGGTCCTCGGCCGTTGGTGCCGGTGCTTCAATTTCATCCACCGTTTCTATAGATTGGCGAGCCATCATTAAAGCCTCTTGTAGGTTGGCGGGTTTGGATGACATTACCCTGTGTTGAATGCTCTTCGGAAGGCCATCCATGTAAAGTTCAACTCTTAGGGACTCGAGAGTCATGAGGTTTGGACACAATAAGACTAGTTCAGCAAACCGTTGATTATAAGCTTCGAGGTCATTCCAGACCGTTTGTAAATTTCTTAGCCCCTGTTCGAGCCTTCGAGTTTCGTCGCGCGGAAAGTATTCGGTGATCATTCTTTCTCTTAATTCGGTCCAAGAGAGTGCGTGGGCTTCATCGATACCCACCGATTGTACATACGTGTTCCACCATGAGAAAGCAATACCGGTGAGAGTGAGGGTGGAAAACTTGACCTTATCTTGGTCCCGACAACCGCTTATGTTAAAAACGGCTTCCGTTTGTTCAAACCATCTGGTGAGAGCAACCGGTCCCTCGGTTCCATCGAAAGTGGGAGGTTTGCACCCCATGAAGTTCTTGTAGGAGCACCCCTCGTTTGAATTACCAGCTCCATGATTATTGTTGTTGGAAAAGTGATCGGCCACGGCCGCACCCACGGCGGTGGTTATCATTCGTTGAAGAGCTTGTTCGAGAGTTTCGGAAGGAGTATTGGGTTGACCTTGGTGAGCCATTGTTCCTTCATGACACAAGAATACCGTTGTTTAGTATTATCAATAATACTAATCGTGATATGGAAATCAAGATAAAGAGGAAATTTTTTTCCTTGACTCGCCTTAAATTCTTTATGTCATAATGTCGGAATGTTCATATGAGTCACCGTAATATAATCCCGGAAATTATATTACCCTGATTCATATGTGCATTCGACATCATTTCATATAGTCAAGGTGGCGTGTCAATCAAATCAACCACGTGAGATTAAGGTAGAATAAGAGTTAGATGTGAATAGAAGAGATCGAGTATAAATGCACAAGTAGTCAAGTAATTCCTACTCCAATTCTATATGCCGGTTGTAGTCTAGACTCACTAATGTACCCTATGACTCGGGGTTGACACCAATGAACTCTAAATCCCTACAACCAATGCTCTGATACCAATTGTAGCGACCCGACAAAATTGTCATTTGACGGCGCCGACTACTTAGGTCCCGTTACGTGGTCATAAGTCTTTAAAATAACGTTTGACCAAAATATGTCGCATTCATTGTAAAAGTAAAGATTGTTCCCTAGTTTACAAGAATTGTTCATCCAAAAGTTACGTTACAAAGTTATAAGTACAAATGAAACCTATGCGACACAATTTAAAAGTAGCCAAAAGATGCTCCATGTATGCATAAATACTCGACATCCAAAGCAAATATCAAAATAATGAGCGGAAGCATGTAACACATATCGTTCAAAGACCTGAGAAAAACATAGAAATCTGTCAACGAAAACGTTGGTGAAATCATAGGTTTAAGTAAGTAAGTGAGTAAATAAGTAGATTGAACCACAAGATTTGCAACATCGAATTAATAGTTAACCATTCCAAAATTTGTTTCACGAGCACCCAATTATCAATGCTTAACATTTCTCCCATTGAACCCCATCACTTAGTGCTAGAACATACACTGTTTCTCGAAAATATATTTCATTCGTAAACGGTAGCGAACCGTTTGAATGAGGGTTTGTCAAACCCATATGGATCCATACAACATAAGTTCTCGCTTACACCCGGCAAGTGTAACTAATGATAATCGAATTGAGGATTTTTTTCTAAACTCGTATGTAGAATGTTTGTTTTCCTGTACTTGTGTTCACTTAGTAAAGAAATGTTTATGTTTTCTCATCCCAAATGTAAGTTCAAAAAGAGTAAAAGTGGGACTATGATCTCACCTTGAGTGCAAGAGTAATAAAGCACTTCAACAAGTAAACGTGTGCAAAGAACAATGCTAGTCTTGACCTAAACAATAGGTTGTATCAATAACGGTAAACACGATAGGTCAAAGATGTTCAATTAGTCCTATGGCTCGTTACGACTCGATTATGAAGCATGTAAATCAAATTGTCAAGTTTCATGCAAGATACAAGTATAGAATCATGTTAGAAAGATTTCATAATCATTTGGTTAAGTTTGACAAAAGTCAAACTTTAGTCGGGTCAAAGTCAACGAAAAAGTCAACGCGTTCGGGTCGGGTCTCGAACTATTTTTCTGAGGTTTTTATTCATATATAAGCATGTTAGAACAAGTATCATGTGAATCGGAGGTCCATAGCGTGCCAAACATTTTTCTTATTTTGACCAAGGAGGTCAGAGCCTGGACACGGCTTATGCCGCGCTGCGGCCCACAATTATCGCGCCGCGACAATACACGGGAGCTGGTACCTGGCCAATTTCAAATATTCAAGTCTTGATCCAAAATTCGTTTTAGCACAAAATGCAAACCGTAAACATTTAGAAAGCGTATCTTATATCGTTGGAAAGCTATTTTGACAAGGAACACAACTAAACACGTTTCATCAAACAAAAACATCATTTCCAATAACCGATTTCTCGTCAAGTGAACATTTAAAGTCCATTTTCAAAGTTTCAAGCTCACAAAATGCATTTTAAGTCTCGGGAATCCAATTCACACATGTGATATGCCGTTTTGAAGGTAATGAAACATACATTACAACTACACACTTACAATTTACATTTCATGGCATTCAAGCATCAAAAAGTTCGTCTCAAGAACGATCAAACCCTAATCAAAGATCACAAAATCAAAAATCATGTTTTTGAAGTTTCCTTAATCAACCTACATATCAATATGAAGCTAGTGGCACTAGTAACACAATTAAAACATGAACTTTAACAATATAACAACATTAACTCATCCAAAATCGAAGATTAAGCACACCCATTTTCAAGTTCATGCTAGTTACTCCAAAACAACAAATCGAGCAAACAAAACATATATTCATGTTAGACTTGAGCCATAGACACTAATTAATAACTTTATAAATCAAAAACATCAAGAACACAAAATCTAGTGATTTTAGAAAGTTACCCAAATGAGATGAAATTGGTACCAAAATGTAGAGGATGAAGAGAGGATCACGAAAATGTAATTTGTTTTGATGTTTGCCTCTTGATCTGGATTTAGATGATGATTTCTTGTTTGAGTTCTTGAGAGAAAATGGAAGTATGAAAGAGAAGAGAAAGAGAGAAATGAGAGGAGGAGGTTGAAGGTTTGACTAGTTGACCTAGTCAAATCTTTGGCCTCTTTGTAAGTTTAGTCCCTCTAGTTCGGGTGCGGGTGCGTGAATTAACCAAACGAATATTTTAAAAACGCTCGAGTGACCGAGAGATGTTATAATTAAATAACGGAAATATTAGGACGTTAGTCAACGAAAAGTACGAATTTAAATAACGAAAGGTATTATTTTAAAAGAAAAAGACGGTGTTAAAATAAATTTAACAGAAAAACGCGGGATGTTACATTACCTACACCTTAAAAGAAATTTCGTCCCGAAATTTAGTTGGAAGTAATGGTCGATGTCTCTTACTCGAGACCTTGTGTTGCCCAAACTATGAATAAGTGAAGATACGTCCTTGGGCATTTCCACGAATCTGGATAGTCGGGGTTTTATGTTGTATTAAGGCTTGGTTTTACGATCCATAATTTCAACCGGTCTTTCTACGAAGAGGAGTTGTCATCAATAGTAAGTTTATCTAGAAGGATAGCACGTTCCTGTTCCGCAGGACACGTATCTAAGTTTGTTACATGGAACGTAAGGTAAACGGAAACTTAATTGAGTCGGAGGTTCTAAACGGTAGGAAGCGGTTCCAAGACGCCCCAAGATTTCAAAAGGATCAATATTGCGGATATAAATTTCCTCGATTTCCCGAAACGGATTACACCTTTCCAAGGTGTGGTTTTCAATATTACACGGTTACTGACTTTAAATTTGAGAGATTTTCATCTAACATTGGTATAACTCCTTTGGCGACCACGGGCCGTCTTGAGCCCTTCACGGACTTGAACTATCTCAAAGGTTGTTTCTTGAATGATTTCGGATCTGATGATTTTCTTGTCACCTACTTCGGTCCAACGAATAGGAGAACAACATTTGTGGTTATATAAAGTTTCGAAAAGTGCGCGTTAACACGCGAGTGATAACTACTGTTGTAAGAGGGATCAACTAAAGGCGACAATACAAGTTTGTAACATGTCTTTCCAAGATGTAAATTGTTCGTTTGCTTAGCTCCTCTGTTTGTGGAAGATATGCAGTACTCACGTCTAAACGTGTTCCGAAGGCTTCTTGTAAACAAGATGTGTAACGAGTATTTTCGATCCGGGATAATTGACAATGATACACCGTGTTGGAATATAATTTCTTAAGATATGCTTGGACAAGTTAGTTAGGGTTCGAAAGCGTTTGTTGGAACAGGTTTCTTGTCGGCTACTGAAAAATGTTCGTAAGGGCTAGTCACCCTCGTGGCGAATACTAGTAACACGTGAAGAGTCTCTCTCTCCATTGAGAAATTATATAAAAAGGTTTCCGTATACGGAAGTACGAGCAAAAAGATAGGAGTGAAATGAGAACTTAGAATAGGATGAGTTCACATTTTGAGGTAGCCATATCGCGCATCTAGTGGCCAAATGTTGAGACTTAGTGGGAAACGAGATAGTACACGTAGTTGTATAGCTCGGGGTTGAGTAGTAGTTGGCCGTATAACAGAAGCACAAGGACGTTAAGTCAAAGAAGAAAGGGGTATCCTTGGATTGTGTGTTATCTTTGGTCTCAGTAATATCAGACGGTATTAGTGAAATAGCAGAGCTATGTATCGTGGTACGCGATGACGAGAAGATTGATCGGATCCATAAATAAGTATTCAAATTCTCCGTGTAAAATAACGAATTTCAGCTTCCTTGATTTCGAGTCGAGAGGGGTTGCCTTTCAGGCGTTCATGTAGAAGTATTTCTATATTTGAGTTCCATTTTGTGCCACACGAATTTATCTAGTGAGGTTGGTGTGAAAAATCACGTTCAAAGTCCGGACATGGAAAATGTTTAATAAATTTTTTTTTTTTTTTACGAGATCTACTGTAATACCTTGACCACTAACAATATGGTTTAGAATTTGGACTTCGTTTAACTAAAATTCTCACTTGGAGAATTCGGCATAGAGTTGCTCTTTTCTCAAGAGTTCGACCGTAATACGGAGACGTTGTTCGTTTTTCCTTTCCGCTTGAATAGCTTAAAATTATAAGTACGGTAACGGATTTGTCTAGATAAGTTTGCATACGCGGTTCCGGAGGTCTATGAATACGGGCGGAGCCTTAGATAAACTGAACGGCACTAAAAGAAATTTATAACTATCGTAACGAGTTCGGAAAGCGGTTTAGGAGACATCTTTTCCCTTAACCCCCAATTGATGATAACCAGAATGAAGGTCGATTTTAGAATATACGCGAGATCCGTGTAACGGTTCAAGAGGTTGTTGATACGGGGAAGAGGATATCGGTTCTTAAACGGAAATTATTTAGTTCACTAAAATCACATATATGTGGGGAAAACATTCCCTTCCTAACGTATAGGTTTTGGGCTCCCTAGTTCTATAGATGTCAAATCAAAGCTCAAATTACCTACCCAATAAGTTTGACGTACACTCTCTGATAAATTTGTCGGTACGCAATAGTTTTCCGTTGGTCACTTGAATGGCCTAAGTAATATCTAGGGGGTGGTGGAGTGCAAATAGTAGGCTCCAAAGAATTGGATACAAAACATTTATCGACATCCGAATCGAATAAACATGAAGTATAGGAGTTGTTAAGAAGAAACGTACCCGTGACTAGTTCATGTCATCTCGAGCATCCTCGGTGCTAATGTTGGAAGTTCGGCCGCGTGTGTTGGGGTTGGCTTTCTTCGTTGGACATGCATTCCTAAAATGACCCGGTTGGCCACATTCGAAACAAACACCCGGCTTTTGTGTGTTGGGTCCCTTTTGACTGACGGGGGCGGTACTTCCACAATATTTGGCAATATGACCACTTCCCTAGCACCGGTGGCAAATTAGCTTGCCACATTCACCAAAGTGATGTTTGTGGCATTTGTTGCAAAAAGGTCGAGTTCCAGCATAACTTTTCTTGCCGACGGAGGTGAAAAGTTCCTTGGCAAAGTTGTTGCTGTTGTAGTTGGTGGATTGAGAGGCTTCCCATTTTCTTTTGTTGTTACCCGGTTGGTCCTCGGCCGTTGGTGCCGGTGCTTCAATTTCATCCACCGTTTCTATAGATTGGCGAGCCATCGTTAAAGCCTCTTGTAGGTTGGCGGGTTTGGATGACATTACCCTGTGTTGAATGCTCTTCGGAAGGCCATCCATGTAAAGTTCAACTCTTAGGGACTCGAGAGTCATGAGGTTTGGACACAATAAGACTAGTTCAGCAAACCGTTGATTATAAGCTTCGAGGTCATTCCAGACCGTTTGTAAATTTCTTAGCCCCTGTTCGAGCCTTCGAGTTTCGTCGCGCGAAAAGTATTCGGTGATCATTCTTTCTCTTAATTCGGTCCAAGAGAGTGCGTGGGCTTCATCGATACCCACCGATTGTACATACGTGTTCCACCATGAGAAAGCAATACCGGTGAGAGTGAGGGTGGAAAACTTGACCTTATCTTGGTCCCGACAACCGCTTATGTTAAAAACGGCTTCCGTTTGTTCAAACCATCTGGTGAGAGCAACCGGTCCCTCGGTTCCATCGAAAGTGGGAGGTTTGCACCCCATGAAGTTCTTGTAGGAGCACCCCTCGTTTGAATTACCAGCTCCATGATTATTGTTGTTGGAAAAGTGATCGGCCACGGCCGCACCCACGGCGGTGGTTATCATTCGTTGAAGAGCTTGTTCGAGAGTTTCGGAAGGAGTATTGGGTTGACCTTGGTGAGCCATTGTTCCTTCATGACACAAGAATACCGTTGTTTAGTATTATCAATAATACTAATCGTGATATGGAAATCAAGATAAAGAGGAAATTTTTTTCCTTGACTCGCCTTAAATTCTTTATGTCATAATGTCAGAATGTTCATATGAGTCACCGTAATATAATCCCGGAAATTATATTACCCTGATTCATATGTGCATTCGACATCATTTCATATAGTCAAGGTGGCGTGTCAATCAAATCAACCACGTGAGATTAAGGTAGAATAAGAGTTAGATGTGAATAGAAGAGATCGAGTATAAATGCACAAGTAGTCAAGTAATTCCTACTCCAAGTCTATATGCCGGTTGTAGTCTAGACTCACTAATGTACCCTATGACTCGGGGTTGACACCAATGAACTCTAAATCCCTACAACCAACGCTCTGATACCAATTGTAGCGACCCGACAAAATTGTCATTTGACGGCGCCGACTACTTAGGTCCCGTTACGTGGTCATAAGTCTTTAAAATAACGTTTGACCAAAATATGTCGCATTCATTGTAAAAGTAAAGATTGTTCCCTAGTTTACAAGAATTGTTCATCCAAAAGTTACGTTACAAAGTTATAAGTACAAATGAAACCTATGCGACACAATTTAAAAGTAGCCAAAAGATGCTCCATGTATGCATAAATACTCGACATCCAAAGCAAATATCAAAATAATGAGCGGAAGCATGTAACACATATCGTTCAAAGACCTGAGAAAAACATAGAAATCTGTCAACGAAAACGTTGGTGAAATCATAGGTTTAAGTAAGTAAGTGAGTAAATAAGTAGATTGAACCACAAGATTTGCAACATCGAATTAATAGTTAACCATTCCAAAATTTGTTTCACGAGCACCCAATTACCAATGCTTAACATTTTTCCCATTGAACCCCATCACTTAGTGCTAGAACATACACTGTTTCTCGAAAATATATTTCATTCGTAAACGGTAGCGAACCGTTTGAATGAGGGTTTGTCAAACCCATATGGATCCATACAACATAAGTTCTCGCTTACACCCGGCAAGTGTAACTAATGATAATCGAATTGAGGATTTTTTTCTAAACTCGTATGTAGAATGTTTGTTTTCCTGTACTTGTGTTCACTTAGTAAAGAAATGTTTATGTTTTCTCATCCCAAATGTAAGTTCAAAAAGAGTAAAAGTGGGACTATGATCTCACCTTGAGTGCAAGAGTAATAAAGCACTTCAACAAGTAAACGTGTGCAAAGAACAATGCTAGTCTTGACCTAAACAATAGGTTGTATCAATAACGGTAAACACGATAGGTCAAAGATGTTCAATTAGTCCTATGGCTCGTTACAACTCGATTATGAAGCATGTAAATCAAATTGTCAAGTTTCATGCAAGATACAAGTATAGAATCATGTTAGAAAGATTTCATAATCATTTGGTTAAGTTTGACAAAAGTCAAACTTTAGTCGGGTCAAAGTCAACGAAAAAGTCAACGCGTTCGGGTCGGGTCTCGAACTATTTTTTTGAGGTTTTTATTCATATATAAGCATGTTAGAACAAGTATCATGTGAATCGGAGGTCCATAGCGTGCCAAACATTTTTCTTATTTTGACCAAGGAGGTCAGAGCCTGGACACGGCTTATGCCGCGCCGCGGCCCACAATTGTCGCGCCGCGACAATACACGGGAGCTGGTACCTGGCCAATTTCAAATGTTCAAGTCTTGATCCAAAATTCGTTTTAGCACAAAATGCAAACCGTAAACATTTAGAAAGCGTATATTATATCGTTGGAAAGCTCTTTTGACAAGGAACACAACTAAACACGTTTCATCAAACAAAAACATCATTTCCAATAACCGATTTCTCGTCAAGTGAACATTTAAAGTCCATTTTCAAAGTTTCAAGCTCACAAAATGCATTTTAAGTCTCGGGAATCCAATTCACACATGTGATATGCCGTTTTGAAGGTAATGAAACATACATTACAACTACACACTTACAATTTATATTTCATGGTATTCAAGCATCAAAAAGTTCGTCTCAAGAACGATCAAACCCTAATCAAAGATCACAAAATCAAAAATCATGTTTTTGAAGATTCCTTAATCAACCTACATATCAATATGAAGCTAGTGGCACTAGTAACACAATTAAAACATGAACTTTAACAATATAACAACATTAACTCATCCAAAATCGAAGATTAAGCACACCCATTTTCAAGTTCATGCTAGTTACTCCAAAACAACAAATCGAGCAAACAAAACATATATTCATGTTAGACTTGAGCCATAAACACTAATTAACAACTTTATAAATCAAAAACATCAAGAACACAAAATCTAGTGATTTTAGAAAGTTACCCAAATGAGATGAAATTGGTACCAAAATGTAGAGGATGAAGAGAGGATCACGAAAATGTAATTTGTTTTGATGTTTGCCTCTTGATCCGGATTTAGATGATGATTTCTTGTTTGAGTTCTTGAGAGAAAATGGAAGTATGAAAGAGAAGAGAAAGAGAGAAATGAGAGGAGGAGGTTGAAGGTTTGACTAGTTGACCTAGTCAAATCTTTGGCCTCTTTGTAAGTTTAGTCCCTCTAGTTCGGGTGCGGGTGCGTGAATTAACCAAACGAATATTTTAAAAACGCTCGAGTGACCGAGAGATGTTATAATTAAATAACGGAAATATTAGGACGTTAGTCAACGAAAAGTACGAATTTAAATAACGAAAGGTATTATTTTAAAAGAAAAAGACGGTGTTAAAATAAATTTAACGAAAAAACGCGGGATGTTACAGATTTAGGGTTTAGATTTAGGATTTAGAATGAGTTTTTAACACGAGCGGTTTAGAGTTTAGGGTTTAAGGTTTAGGGTTTAGGGTTTGGTGTTTTGGGTTTATGGAATAAACCCAAAACACCAAACCCTAAACCCTAAATTCTAAATCGGACTAAATTTTACTTCACAAAACATGAAAAAAAAAACATTCATATTCTTCACGAACAATATTATCTTAAATGTTATTTTTGTCGATCGTTTTCTCGCCTAAATAATAACATTCATCACGAAGTGTCTCTTCTAAATGTTCATATTTTCGTGTGATCTTGATGCTGGAAAAAAAAATTCAAAAAAAACGAAAAAAAATTTGCTTCTCCCCGCTTCCCCCCGATTGGTTACTTCCCCATTGATCCTGTCCCTATATATATATATATATATATATATATATATATATATATATATATATATATATATATATATATATATATATATATAAGTAGGATAGTATATCTGTGGTGAACGGATACGTATATCTGTGGATGTAAGTAGGATAGTAAATGACTGTTGAATCAGATTTGAAAGAATGTACAGTGTAACTTATTAATGTGAAATCTAAATATTCCTCGGGTATTACCTACCCGTTAAAATATTTTCACCATTAACAGTTTGTACGAAAGAATTTTTAATTACAATCTTTATGAAAATATACTTGCATATATATTTTCTTCAGATGCAATCATGGATTTAATGAGTTAATATGATATTAAACTCATTTGATTTATGTTAGAACAAGAATATATAATCTCTATAACATTAGAGATTACATATTCGCCATGTTGAACGAAGATAAATGATGCAGAACGTCATGTAGAACGATGATTATGCTCGGGGTACCGATTGTGATGTTGAGGCGTGTGTTGTTGTGGTTTGTGTTGTTGCTGGTGGTACAGTTGATGCCGTTGATGTTGTTGAAGCTGGTACATTTTGCACCATATTTTCCAAGGCTACAACTCGGGCGCGAAACTCATTGACTTTATTACTCCGGGATGATTGTCGGTATGAACGAGCGAATGAATAAGGTTTTGAATCTGGCTTGTGATATAGTCATGGCGAGATACTCTGGAAATGAGAAAGAAAATGGTGTTACGAACAGGTTCGCCTGTAAGTACTTCAGGTTCTTCGCCAAGAGGGCAATTCGGTTGGTGGAAAGGATCGCCGTTTTCACGTCTCCATTGATTAAGTCGACTACGAACCCATCAGATGAATTGGGGATGGCTGATTGGTTGATACATTCTAGTGACACTGCTTTCGGAGCTTAGGTGAATATCCATGTCGGAATAGCTGTCGGAATAACTATCGGAATAGCTATCGAAATCTGAGGGACTCGAACTGGTGGAGGGATTCATCTCGTACAATCAGATGAAGGATTTTTGATAAGAAATAGATTATAGGATGTAGATTAGTGATAATGCTAAAAACGAACATATATTTCATAACAT
Source organism: Rutidosis leptorrhynchoides (assembly GCF_046630445.1). Taxonomy (NCBI): domain Eukaryota; kingdom Viridiplantae; phylum Streptophyta; class Magnoliopsida; order Asterales; family Asteraceae; genus Rutidosis; species Rutidosis leptorrhynchoides. The sequence goes on along the minus strand of NC_092338.1, from coordinate 205,220,058 downwards.
TATCCCTCAAGAAAGACAAGCTTTTAGTTGCAATTGTTCTATTTACAAGTGATATTCGTTTAAATAATAAAAGGTGAAGACAAAAGATAGATTCGACGAATTGAAGACGCAAACGACCAAAAAGCTCAAAAGTACAAAGTACAATCAAAGAGGTTCCAATTATTGATAAGAAACGTCTCAAATTTACAAGAGTACAAGACGCGAAACGCAAAATACAAGATATTAAATTGTACGCAAGGACGTTCGAAAATCCGGAACCGAAACCAAAGTCAACTCTCAATGCTCGACGCAACGGACAAAAAATTACATGTCAACTATGCACATAAATATAATATAATATTTAAATAATTCTTAAAATTATTTATATATTATATATATTTATATAAATCGTCGGCAGAATGCAAACAAAGACATGTGACCTGGAAAATCTGGCCATGCGATCGCATGGCCTGGAAGGCAAAAAACCATACGATCGCATGGTGAACAGGGACAGGTCTGGTCCTATAAAGTTCGCGAGTTTTGGACGAATTTTAACAATATATATCCATCCATCTCTCTATCTATCACGTGTATATATATATATATATATATATATATATATATATATATATATATATATTATAATTTTAATTTTAATTTTAATTTTAAATTCTAATAATAAGGGTATGTTAGCGAATGTTGTAAGGGGGTAAGTCGAAATTCTGTCCGTGTAACGTTACGCTATTTTTAATCACTGTAAGTTATGGTTAATGTTATTTTTAAATTAATGTCTCGTAGCTAATTTATTATTATGCTTATTTAATGCCGAAGTAATCATGATGTTGGGCTAAATATTAAAGTTGGGTAATTGGGCTTTGGACCATAATTGGGCTTTGGACAAAAGAACGACACTTGTGGAAATTAGACTATGGCCTGTTAATGGTTTTTATATTAACTAAATGATACTTAGTTGATTTAATATATAGACTTATAATTTGACGTATTTATATATAACCACATACGCTTGACTGTGTACGGTGGGCGGGATATCTATAAATACCAATAATTGTTCATTTTACCGGACACGGAACTGGATTAATAGTTAATAGACTTGTTGAAACAGGGGTGGATTACATTCAAGGGTAATTGGTGTAATTGTTAATAAAGTAGTAAAACCTTGGACTACACGCAGTCGATAACCTGGTGTATTCATTAAACAACGTAATAAGACCTTGTTACAATTCGAATCCCCAATTAGTTGGAATATTTGACTTCGGGAATAAGAATAATTTGACGAAGACTTTCGCACTTTATGATTATGACTGATGGACTATTATGGACAAATCCGTATGGACATATGGAATAATCCAGGACAAAGGACAATTAACCCATGGTAATAAAACTAAAATCAACACGTCAAACATCATGATTATGGAAGTTTAAATAAGCATAATTCTTTTATTTCATATTTAATTGCACTTTTAATTATCGCACTTTTATTTATTGTCATTTTATTTAATTGCATTTTTAATTATCGTACTCTTTAATTATCGCAATTTTATTTTATCGCACTTTTATTTATCGCAATTTCATTATCGTTATTTACTTTACGCTTTAAATTAAGTTATATTTATTTTTAATATTTTACATTAGGTTTTAACTGCGACTAAAGTTTTAAAATCGACAAACCGGTCATTAAATGGTAAAAACCCCCTTTATAATAATAATACTACTTATATATATTTTTGTATTTTTACAATTATAAGTTTAAACTAATATAGCGTTAAACTTGTTTAAAAGATCCCTGTGGAACGAACCGGACTTACTAAAAACTACACTACTATACGATTAGGTACACTGCCTATAAGTGTTGTAGCAAGGTTTTGGTATATCCATTCTATAAATAAATAAATATCTTGTGTAAAATTGTATCGTATTTAATAATATTTCATTGTAAAAAAATAATACTATTTCCTAGTACACCTCGCACACATCAAGTATTTTTGGTGCCGCTGCCGGGGAGAAAGCTTAAACGCCGGAAGCAAAACGCAATCTAAAAAAAAAGATTTTTATTAATTTTTAGTTTACTTTTATAAAAATACGCTTTTGTAAAAATACGTTTTAAATATACGAAAATATAATAAGAAAAGAAAAACAAAATATTTATATATTTTTAATAGTTTGTTATATATATATAAAATTATAAAGTTTCTTTATTTTTATTTTAGTTTTTAAAATTAAATTTTTATTTAAGTTATATAAATATTATATATATATTTAAAACTGAAAACTGAAAAAAAACTATAAATATAAAAACTCGAGGCCCGTTACTGTAGCAGCCCAGCATTTGGCCCGAATCTACAGGTCATGCGACCGCATGAAAACATAACTAGAACTCCATGCGATCGCATGGAGTGATTTGACAGGCCCGGTACATCTATTCCATCGAATTAGGGTTTTAATCAATATTAATTATTAATATAAACCCTAATTAGGGTTTAGTTTTTAATTATTTGTTTTAAGTTTTTTAATTTATTTGTATTTTTAAGTGTAATTAGTTTTAATAAATTATAAAATTAATACTTTTATAAAATAAATAATATAAAAATAATATTTTTATAAAAATTGTACTTTTTACAACTTTAAGTTTATTTTTATATTTTGTATCTTTTTATTTGTTTATTCGTAATTTTTTGTATTTTTTCGCTCGTATTTAGTTTTAAGACATAGTTTTTGCCATAGTTATTTTTTTTATTTCTAGATTTTTATAGGAATTGTCGTAAAATCCCTTAAGTGCTTTTTCTTTAGACTAAGATTTAGGTGCTTTAGAATTTTGCAACGCCGTTTTTATATTTTAGTACCTTTTTAAGTTATTGTCATTTGGATATAATTTTTCTTTTAAGCTTTAATACTTTTAGACACAACTTTTAATTCTTAGTTTTTAGTTCATTTTTAAGTTTCGACGCGCTACTTTCCTTTTATTTTTCGACGTTTTTCGACGCGCTCTTTTTCTTTCTTATTTTTCGCCGCTCTAGTTTTTAGGACTTAGAATTTTCTATTTCTTCTCTAAAAATTTCTTTAAATTTCAACGAAAAATTATTTTAAGCGGTTAAATTGATAGACATCCAAATTTTCTGTTTCGTAGTAATAGTTGGATTTGTTAGTGGCTGAGTTGTGAGCTTCCGATTTAAAGGGTTCTGGCTCCCTACTGCATCTATTGGCTATTCGAAACGTGAGCAAAAGCAGAAAAGTCTATTAATTTGATAACTTATATAATTTTTATTTTTATAACTAATAGCATATTCAGTGAATGCACCGAGCAAAACGTTCACCACCTTTTGTACGTTCACCACCTGTAACTCGATCAAGACATCTAGCAAATATTGTCGCAGTTGATTTTTCTTTAGAATCGTCATCCAGTCGACCAAGTACTCCAATTCAAATTTCCGATAATCCATTTTTTGAACCCGACCTCACAATTGAGAACCCGGAGAATATTCAGGGACAATTCAGAGATCCTGAACCATTAATCTTTCCTCCGGAACCACTAATCATTCAAACGGAGATTGTAGAGGAACCAACCATTAAATCAGAATCCTCTAGTGATTCAGATTCAACAAATTCAATCATGGAGAATCTGGAACCTCTAAGTATGGAAGACCGAATGAGAGCTAAACGCACTTGCCAAGGTCACGCAATTACTCAACCTGACATTAATGCGCCAGATTATGACATCAAGGGACAAATTCTACACATGGTAACTAATCAATGCCAATTTAGTGGTGCACCGAAGGAAGATCCAAATGAACATCTTCGTACCTTTAATAGGATCTGTACTTTATTTAAAATAAGAGAAGTTGAGGATGAACAGATATATCTCATGTTATTTTCCTGGACTTTAAAGGGAGAAGCCAAAGATTGGTTGGAATCGTTACCTGAAGGGGCGATTGATACATGGGACGTTTTAGTTGAAAATTTTCTTAAACAATTCTTTCCGGCATCTAAAGCCGTGAGACTTCAAGGAGAAATTGTTACGTTCACACAGAAGCCAAATGAAACTTTATATGAAGCGTGGACAAGATTTGGAAAGTTATTAAGAGGATGTCCGCAACATGGTTTAGACACCTGTCAAATAGTACAAATATTCTACCAAGGATACGACATCACTACAAGAAAAAACATCGATATAGCAGATGGTGGTTCCATTATGAAGAAAGCCGCAACTGAAGCTTACAAAATTATTGATAACACTGCTTTCCACTCACATGAGTGGCACCAAGAAAAAGATATCGTTAGATCATCTAAAGCAGCTAGAGCCGATTCTAACCATGACTTAGATTCCATTTCCGCAAAGATAGATGCTGTCGAGAGACGAATGGAAAAGATGACTAAAGATATACACTCAATACGAATTAGTTGTGAGTAGTGTGGAGGACCACATTTGACAAAAGATTGTCTCAGTATTGAGCTAACAATGGAACAAAGAGAGAATGTTTCATACATAAACCAAAGGCCTGGAAATAATTATCAGAATAATTATCAACCGCCAAGACCAATTTACAATCAAAACCAGAATTATAACCGAAATGTTCCATACAACAACCAACAAGGTCCAAGCAATCAACAAGTATCCAATAATACTTACAATCAGCAAAGACTTATTTTTCAAAACAAACCACCACAAACCGATGATAAAAAGCCAAATTTAGAAGATATGATGTCGAAGCTAGTTGAATCCCAAACTCAGTTTTTCACATCTCAGAAACAAACGAATGAACAAAATGCTCAAGCATTTAGAAATCAACAAGCTTCTATTCAAAATTTGGAACAAGAAGTAAGTAACCTAGCAAGGTTGATAGGTGAAAGAAAACCGGGAAGTTTACCTAGCGATACTAATGCTAACCCCCGAAATGAAACAACTAAAGCCATTACCACAAGAAGTGGTATTACACTTAAACCACCTGAAATGCCTGTAATTTCTGATGAAGCTATTCCTACTCCACAAGAACCACAATCTGAGCAAGATAAGAAAACAGAACCGGTAGTTGAAAAGGTTAATGAAGATAACACAGTTAAGGCTAAACCTTATGTTAAACCATACCAACCACCACTTCCTTACCCAAGTAAAATGAGAAAAGAGAAACTTGAAGCCGAGCAATCCAAATTCTTGGATATGTTTAAACAGATAAATGTCAATCTTCCTTTCATTGATGTGATTTCAGGAATGCCTAGATATGCTAAATTTCTGAAAGATCTGATCATAAATAGAAAGAAAATGGAAGAACTCTCGGCTGTTACTATGAATGCTAATTGTTCTGCAGTGCTGTTGAATAAGATACCAGAAAAATTATCAGATCCAGGAAGTTTCACAATTCCATGTTTTCTGGGTAGTCTTAGTTCAATAGAAGCATTGGCAGACTTAGGTGCTAGTATAAATTTAATGTCGTATTCACTATACGCTAAACTAGACCTTGGAGAATTGAAACCAACACGAATAAGCATACAACTAGCAGATAGATCAGTAAAATATCCTAGAGGGATAATGGAGAACATGCTAGTTAAAGTTGGTACTTTAGTATTTCCAGTAGATTTTGTTATTCTGGACATGGAAGAAGATTCTCGAGTACCTCTTATATTAGGAAGACCATTCTTAAACACGGCCAAAGCAATAATAGACGTGTTCGGTAAGAAACTGACCTTAAGTATAGAGGACGAGAGTGTTACCTTTTCAGTTGATAGAGCCATGCAACAACCGCAATCTGCAGATGATACATGTTATTATATTCAAACTATAGATTCATATGCAGAATTGTTAGAAGAATTTCCAGAATTACAAGGAACAGGAGAATGTTCTTTAGGAGAAGGAACTAAACCAATTGATGAAACTAAAATGTTAGCTACACTTATGGCTAATGGATATGAACCAACAACAGAAGAAATTCAAATGCTAAAAGAGGAAGACAGATATCGATATAAATCATCGATAGAAGAACCACCAACATTAGAGTTAAAGCCACTTCCAAACCATTTGGAATACGCTTATTTACATGGTGAATCTGAATTACCTGTAATAATATCATCTTCTCTTACTGAAAATGAAACATCTCAACTCATTTTTGTGCTAAAAGCTCATAAACCAGCTATTGCATGGAAGATTCATGATATTAAAGGAATAAGTCCTTCGTATTGCACACATAAAATCCTTATGGAAGAAGGTCATAAAACGTATGTGCAACGCCAACGAAGACTAAATCCAAATATGCAAGATGTTGTTAAGAAAGAAATTATTAAACTGCTTGATGCAGGTTTAATTTATCCAATTTCTGATAGTACATGGGTAAGCCCAGTTCAATGCGTACCTAAGAAGGGTGGCATGATTGTCATCACAAATGAGAAAAATGAGCTTATTCCTACTAGGACTGTAACAGGATGGCGTGTATGTATTGATTATAGAAAATTAAATGACGCCACCAGAAAAGATTACCTTTCTTTACCTTTCATTGATCAAATGTTGGAAAGATTAGCCGGAAATAGTTACTATTATTTTCTTGATGGTTTTTTCAGATATTTTCAAATTCCAATAGCACCCGAGGATCAAGAGAAAACCACGTTCACGTGCCCTTATGGTACTTTTGCTTACAAACGCATGCCATTTGGACTTTGCAACGCCCATGCAACCTTTCAAAGGTGCATGATGGCGATTTTTCACGACATGATAGAAGAATGCATGGAAGTTTTCATGGATGACTTTTCAATCTTCGGTGATACATTTGAATCATGTCTAGTTAATCTTGAACGAATGCTTATTAGATGCGAACAATCAAATCTAGTACTTAATTGGGAGAAATGCCATTTCATGGTTAAAGAAGGCATCATTCTTGGTCATAATATTTCAAAGGAAGGAATTGAAGTGGATAGAGCTAAAGTAGATGTAATTTCTAAACTTTCACATCCCACCAATGTTAGAGGAGTTAGGAGTTTTCTAGGGCATGCCGGTTTTTACCGACGTTTCATAAAAGATTTTTCTAAAATTGTCACTCCTATGAATAGACTCCTAGAAAAGGATGCTCCATTCATCTTTTCGGATGAATGCATTAAATCTTTTAATATTCTTAAAGAGAAAATCACTAATGCGCCGATCATGATAACTCCAAATTGGAATCTACCGTTTGAACTTATGTGTGATGCAAGTGATTTTGCAATGGGAGCCATTTTAGGACAAAGGATTTAAAAACGATTTCAACCTATTTATTATGCTAGTAAGACGTTACAGGGAGTACAAACAAATTATACAACTACTGAAAAAGAACTCCTTGCTATTGTCTTTGCTTTTGACAAATTTCGATCATATCTCGTTTTAGCTAAAACGGTGGTCTATACCGACCATTCTGCTCTTAGATACCTATTTTCGAAACAAGATGCCAAACCAATATTAATCCGTTGGATTTTACTCTTACAAGAGTTCGATATTGAAATCCGAGATAAAAAGGGAGCAGAAAATCTCGCCGCTGATCATCTTTCTCGTCTTGAAAATCCTGAATTAGAAGTTCTAAATGAATCGGCCATACAAGACAATTTTCCTGATGAATATCTATTGAAGATAGATTATAATGAAATTCCATGGTTTGCAGACTATGCAAACTACTTAGTATGTAGATTCCTTGAAAAAGGATTATAGTACCAAAAACGAAAGAAATTTTTTAGTGATATAAAACACTATTTTTGGGAAGATCCACATTTGTTTAAAAGTTGTCCCGATGGAATAATACGCCGATGCATATTCGGTGATGAAGCTAGTCAAATCTTAAACCATTGTCACACAGGACCAACAGGAGGGCATTTTGGGCCTCGGCTCACAGCAAGAAAAGTTTACGATGCTGGATTCTATTGGCCTACAATTTTCAAAGATGCACACCTTCTTTGCAAATCCTGTGATGCTTGTCAAAGGGCAGGAAAAATAAGTCAACGTGATGAAATGCCACAAAATGTCATTCAAGTATGTGAAGTATTTGACATTTGGGGTATTGACTTTATGGGTCCATTTCCAAAATCTCATAATAATCTCTACATTCTCGTTGCCATTGATTATGTATCTAAATGGGCGGAAGCACAAGCTCTCCCAACTAACGATGCACGAGTTGTAGTCAACTTTTTAAAACGTCTTTTTGCAAGGTTTGGAACACCGAAAGCTTTAATAAGTGATCGGGGTACTCATTTTTGTAATAATCAACTTGAGAAAGTTCTTAAAAGATATGGAGTAACTCATAAAATCTCAACCGCATATCATCCACAAACAAGTGGACAAGTTGAAAATACCAACCGAGCTTTAAAACGTATTCTAGAGAAAACCGTAGGATCAAATCCGAAGGAATGGTCCATTAAATTGGAGGATGCACTCTGGGCTTTTAGGACAGCCTACAAAACTCCAATTGGAACCACACCTTTTAAACTCGTTTACGAAAAAGCATGTCATCTTCTAGTAGAAATTGAACACAAAGCATTTTTGGCTTTGAAGACATGTAATCTTGATTTACATGAAGCTGGACGTCTACGGTTAAGTCAATTAAACGAATTAGAAGAATTAAGACATGAAGCATATGAAAATTCCTTAATCTATAAGGAAAGAATGAAGAAATGGCATGATAAAAGAATCAGAAGTTCAAAAGAATTTAAAGAAGGAGACAGAGTTCTTCTTTTCAATTCACGATTCAAGCTATTTCCTGGAAAATTGAAATCAAGATGGTCTGGACCATTTATAGTCAAAAGAGTTTTCCCATACGGAACAATAGAGTTAATAAATTCAAATGGGATTGAATTTAAAGTTAATGGTCAGAGAGTTAAACATTACATACATGGTCCGATGGAAGTTGACAATGAAGTCAATCATAATTTCACCACCCAAGAAAACCTTCAAAATGAAAACATAAATATGTTATCAACAACATATGAAAAATCAAAATTGGAAAATAGGGAGGATTCAAATTGGAGTGATGAAGAAGAATTCTTATACAAACCTTCCATTCCAAGAAACGAAGAAAAATGTGAACAAGAAGTTCAAATAGAAGTGAAAGAACCAAGAAAAGAACACCCGAAAAAGGTTTACAAACCAACTCGACTTACTAAAGCAGGAGACCCGGGTGAATTTATCATTTCTTGCTTGCTTAATGATGGTACTATATATAATGACTCGCAGATTTAGGAGCAAGTGCAAATATTATGCCTCTTTCCTTATACAAAAGATTAGGTATAGGTAAATTAAAACCAACCAAAATAGGTGTTCAATCATTTGACCTAACCATTAAACACCCGGTTGGAATAGCAAATAATTTACTTGTTAACGTGGGAAGTTTGACCATTGTTGCAAACTTCATAGTGATTAATATGGAGGAAAACCTTGATATTCCTCTAATTTTAGGTCGCCCATTTTTAGCAACCACCGAGGCATTCATTGATGTAAGAGAAGGTAGAATGACACTTAGGGATGGTGATACATCGATCACCTTTGTGAACCGAAAGTTTAGATCTCCACCAACCAAAACTGTTAAACCAATAAAAACGCATAAGTGTGGGGAAGATGAAGAAACACTTAATGATGATCCGATCACAAAGAACCCCGTTGATGATAAGAAATTAGATGAACCCGTTTTTAAAAGTTCAACGAAGAAACTTTATAAACGGATTCACGATGCTAAGATTAAGGGAAACTTTAAGTTATGTAACCGATTAATATCCAATTTATCACCAAAAGAAAAGGCGATGTTAGTTGAATTTGTGAAAGTTACGGAGGAAATCAACAAATGGATTGAAGTAAAAGTCAAAGATATTCAAGTTGTTGATGATCCAATTGAAAATAACGTTAATCACAATTTCAACTAAGTATGGGGAGGTTCGAATCTTTTTAGGGTAATATGTATTTCTGTTAGAGTTAGATTTTCTGTTTTCGTGTAGTTCTCGAGAATGGAATCCGAATGGTCTTTCCCTAGCAGACCCTAAAGAACTAGTCTTCTCCCCCCATTCTGAATTTTTATTTTTTTTAGGTTTTACGAGATGAAGACTTCCTGTGAACTAAACCATGGTCTAATGCTACACGCTTTGATCACTAAACGTAATAATGACACCCTTCCAAGTGAATTGTTATCATTAATCAGAGGTAAATTGGACGGAGTAAGAAAAGAATCCAGGAACGAAAATAATAAGTTACAATTTGGTAAAGGAAAATCAAAATTCGCAGCGAAAAGAAGAGCACGACACCTTGAAAGATGTCACAAATGCGGAAAATGGTCATACAAAGGAAAATGTTCGACGAATCAGACATATTCCAATACCGAATTTGTTACTTTATGCAGAGATGGACCGTTCATATGTTTCAAAGAAAAAACGTTGAATGATCGAGGTTACGCCTATGTAGCTATGGAAAACCAATTAGTCCGACTATCTTATGAGTGGGCTAAAGCAGGTCACTGAGAATTCTATCTCACAGGTAAGTATGTACAGTTTTTTTTATTTTTATTTTTTATTATTTTTAACCTTTTGATAATAAATGCTAAATCGTTCACTATAAAGTATTAAATTGGTATTCAATAAAATTAGATTTTGCGACCGAAATTATTGATATCATACAAAAAATTTTATTACATCACTGCGAAATTTACCGTTTATTCTTAAGGTATAAATATCTTTAATCAATCAACCCAAAATATTTCAAAAATTCGTCATGAGTTAAACTAGGTTATGAAACCGAAATTACTTTATCGAAACGAGGGACGTATATTTTTGATAATATTTGATTGATTAAAGTGGGATAAAAGACCAAAAAGATTTTTAATTTTATTTTTACAATGTTTTTAAAATTAATATTTAATTATTATTGTAAACTTTTTAAAATCAATATATTTAAGTTTGTAAATATTTGAAAAATTAATATTTTTAATATAAGTTTGTTGTATAAAAAAAATATATAATATAAGTTTGATGTGAATTTTTAATTATTATTAATATGAATTTTTAATTTTATGCATTTTATATTTAAGTTTGGTGTGAATTTAAAAACAAAAATTTACTTTATTTCGTTAAGTTAAAAATATGATTTTTAAAATTCGTCGTAAGTTAAAAACTAGGTCGTTGAACCGAAATTACTTTACCCAAGAGAGGGCCGAGAACTTTTATTATCATTATTTTTAATCTTATTAAATTAAAGTATGCCAAAAAAAATTTAAAAAACCCAAAAAAAAAAAAAAAATCTTTGCTTTTAAAACAACACTTAAAAATGACAATAATTTTGATCATTTTTCCACGCTAATCACCCTCAATAATTTAAATTGTTACTGATTTCTTGCAAATGAGGGCATTGCAAGATCTTAAGTGTGGAAAGGGGTTAAATTCTTTCGGATTTTTAAAATTTTAAATTTAAACACTTGGTTACCATTAAAAATACTAGTAACGCAGTAGTTGTATTAGAATCTAGTGCTCTCTGATAATAAAGAACAGCCCTAGTCTTATATACTAACTACCCAATTCTAGTAAAATTTTTAAAATTTTCAATTAAATGAATTCAAAATCAAGTTTATACATAATTATGAATGATAAAACTAGGTGTTAACACCGAAATTATTGTTACCTCGAAAAGGACATAAATTGATAAACAACCCAAAATGTTAGAATTCATTTAAAATGGAATAGAGGACAATAAAAAGGAAAATAAAGTCAAGTGTGGGAAAAATTTACCAAGTTATTTTGAACATATATCACATATTTTTGTACAAATAACTGAAGATACTTTTGTTTTGGACAATTTTATCAGTTTTACCTGATTTACTGTAATATATTTGAAAGAAAGATGGATCTACACGATGAATCAATTCCATCATTAAAAGGAAGTAAAGTCTTCCGAAAAAGACATGCGCTTCTTGATTTAGGTCAGGAAGTTGTCGTCCAGACCAGTTGTAGAGTCTACGAAAAACCTTGAAAAGTTTTCTCGAAAATCAGCTGGAAATCCACGGACCTCAACATCAAACAGGGTCGCCAAGTGGTCAGACTTATCCTAACCATGAGAGGATCTGTCTCGTAAAATGGGGAGGACGCCGTGCAAATTAGCTTGGTAAGACTAATGAATCAGACCCCCAGAAAGGATAATCTCCTTAAAGATTAAAAATCAGCTTTTAAGCCTGATATTACTCAATCCTTGAAATTGACCTGAAAGATTGAGAATTCAAACTCATGGAATTCGATGATATCTAAACTCGAGCTTGAACGAGAAAATATTTTGATCAAATTACAAACCGATTTGTTTTCTGAAAACCCATTTTCAATGCGTTCATTATCATTGAACGTAAAATCCTAGAAATTCACCTGGAATTAATTAGGTCACCTGAACCAAATCGGGTGTCAACCGTAAGAACGGTGGTTGCATAGCATGGTCGAAGACAGGACCTTGTGTCAGACCAAAAAACTAAAGGGTGAGCTTTACTATTGCTCCTACAAAGGATAGTAATTGCATCCAACACGTTATAGACCATAATTAAAAGCATGTCAGGGGACATTGCCTTAACAGTTGCTTGTTCAACGCTTTCCTTTACAACCAGACGGTAGTTTACCGAAAGGTAATATATGGAGCAAGTATACTGGACGTGTTGCTTTTCAAATACAAGGTTAGCAAGTGGGTGACACAAAACCATAAGTTTTGAGCTAAAATTTTCAAATCTGAAACCCACTAAACCCACAAAAACAATTTGCAAAACACCGGTGAAGGGTTATTCCGGAAAACTTATCTAGGGTAAAAGCTAGATTAAATTTTCAAAAGATCAAATATTTTCATAAAGATCCAATTTCCTTAATGGATCTAAATTTTCATAATCATGTGGGACTGTAAACCACATCGTTACTATCATTGTTCATACCGCCGTATTGAAATCACTGATGTACAAAGTGTGAAGAATAAAGAAGTGATTCTAGTATTTTTATTTCAAGACTATATTGCTTGAGGACAAGCAACGCTCAAGTGTGGGAATATTTGATAATGCTAAAAACGAACATATATTTCATAGCATTATCCCTCAAGAAAGACAAGCTTTTAGTTGCAATTGTTCTATTTACAAGTGATATTCGTTTAAATAATAAAAGGTGAAGACAAAAGACAGATTCGACGAATTGAAGACGCAAACGACCAAAAAGCTCAAAAGTACAAAGTACAATCAAAGAGGTTCCAATTATTGATAAGAAACGTCTCAAATTTACAAGAGTACAAGACGCGAAACGCAAAATACAAGATATTAAATTGTACGCAAGGACGTTCGAAAATCCGGAACCGGGACCAAAGTCAACTCTCAACGCTCGACGCAACGGACTAAAAATTACATGTCAACTATGCACATAAATATAATATAATATTTAAATAATTCTTAAAATTATTTATATATTATATTTATTTATATAAATCGTCGGCAGAATGCAAACAAAGACATGTGACCTGGAAAAGCTGGCCATGCGATCGCATGGCCTGGAAGGCAAAAAATCATGCGATCGCATGGTGAACAGGGACAGGTCTGGTCCTATAAAGTTCGCGAGTTTTGGACGAATTTTAACAATATATATCCATCCATCTCTCTATCTATCACGTATATATATATATATATATATATATATATATATATATATATATATATATATATATATATATATATATATATATATATATATATTATAATTTTAATTTTAATTTTAAATTCTAATAATAAGGGTATGTTAGCGAATGTTGTAAGGGTGTAAGTCGAAATTCTGTCCGTGTAACGCTACGCTATTTTTAATCACTGTAAGTTATGGTTAATGTTATTTTTAAATTAATGTCTCGTAGCTAAGTTATTATTATGCTTATTTAATGCCGAAGTAATCATGATGTTGGGCTAAATATTAAAATTGGGTAATTGGGCTTTGGACCATAATTGGGCTTTGGACCATAATTGGGGTTTGGACAAAAGAACGACACTTGTGGAAATTAGACTATGGGCTATTAATGGGTTTTATATTAACTAAATGATACTTCGTTGATTTAATATATAGACTTATAATTTGACGTATTTATATATAACCACATACGCTTGACTAGGTACGGTGGGCGTGATATCTATAAATACCAATAATTGTTTATTTTACCGGACACGGAACTGGATTAATAGTTAATAGACTTGTTGAAACAGGGGTGGATTACATTCAAGGGTAATTGGTGTAATTGTTAACAAAGTAGTAAAACCTTGGACTACACGCAGTCGATAACATGGTGTATTCATTAAACAAAGTAATAAGACCTTGTTACAATTCGAATCCCTAATTAGTTGGAATATTTGACTTCGGGAATAAGAATAATTTGACGAAGACTTTCGCACTTTATGATTATGACTGATGGACTATTATGGACAAATCCGTATGGACATATCGAATAATCCAGGACAAAGGACAATTAACCCATGGTAATAAAACTAAAATCAACACGTCAAACATCATGATTATGGAAGTTTAAATAAGCATAATTCTTTTATTTCATATTTAATTGCACCTTTAATTATCGCACTTTTATTGATTGTCATTTTATTTAATTGCATTTTTAATTATCGTACTCTTTAATTATCGCAATTTTATTTTATCGCACTTTTATTTATCGCAATTTCATTATCGTTATTTACTTTACGCTTTAAATTAAGTTATATTTATTTTTAATATTTTACATTAGGTTTTAACTGCGACTAAAGTTTTAAAATCGACAAACCGGTCATTAAACGGTAAAAACCCCATTTATAATAATAATACTACTTATATATATTTTTGTATTTTTACAATTATAAGTTAAAACTAATATAGCGTTAAGCTTGTTTAAAAGATCCCTGTGGAACGAACCGGACTTACTAAAAACTACACTACTGTACGATTAGGTACACTGCCTATAAGTGTTTTGCAAGGTTTAGGTATATCCATTCTATATATAAATAAATATCTTGTGTAAAATTGTATCGTATTTAATAGTATTTCGTTGTAAAAAATAATACTATTTTCTAGTACACCTCGCACACATCAATTAGTACCCTGCAATACATAATTTACATATGCATATATAATACTAAAATCCCATAAGTTACGGAAGAATCTACAGAAGCTGTCAGGCAAAGGTAACAATAACAGATACGCTAAGATATGAATTTATCTATACATTGTCTATGCAATAGAGGCAGTAAGACGTGTCTAGACTTTAAGATGATAAGCAGGTAATTTTTGACACGATATAATAAGCAAAACTTTTGACATGCAGACACGGTCGAAGTCCAGACTCACTAATGCATCTAAACAACTATCAGTTAGACACACTAATACAAGGCTTGGTTCGCTAAGACCACCGCTCTGATACCAACTGAAGCGACCCGTCCTAATCCATCCGGACGAAGTCCATATCGATTATAAACGATTCACAACAGTTGATTACATCGCGAGGTACTTGACCTCTATATGATACATTTTACAAACATTGCATTCGTTTTTGAAAAGACAATCTTTCAATACATCGAAAGTTGACGGCATGCATACTATTTTATAATATATCTAACTATAATTGACTTAATATTAATCTTGATGAACTCAACGACTCGAATGCAACGTCTTTTGAAATATGTCATGAATGACTCCAATTAATATCTTTAAAATGAGAAATTGCACAGCGGAAGACTTCTTTCGTACCTGAGAATAAACATGCTTTAAAGTGTCAACTAAAAGGTTGGTGAGTTCATTAGTTTAACATAAATAATCTTTTCCATCATTTTAATAGACCACAAGATTTCCATTATATATATATATATATATATATATATATATATATATATATATATATATATATATATATATATATAGTGGTAGGATCAAGGGGGAAGAAACCAATCGGGGGGAAGCGGGGGGAAGCAAAATGATTTTTTTTCGTTTATAGAAAAAACTTTGTTCACGAACATTATAGATTGAATGAAAATATGAACATTTAATAAAGACACTTTGTGATAAATGTTTTTATTTTGGCGGGAAAACGCTCGAAGAATTAATATATAACAATTATCGTGTTTTTCGAGTGTATGTTGAGGTTTTAGATATTAGGGTTTAAATATTAGGGTTTATAGGGTTTAGATATTAGGGTTTAGAAATTTAGGGTTTAGGGTTTAGATTTAGGATTTAGATTGAATTTTTAACACGTACGTTTTAGGGTTTAGGGTTTAGGGTTCACGATCAATATTATCTTGAATGTTATTTTTGTCGATCGTTTTCCTGCTTAAATAATAACATTCATCACGAAGTATTTTTTCCAAATGTTCATATTTTCGTGTGATCTTAATGCCTGGAAAAAAAATTCCAAAAAAAATAAAAAATAAATTTGCTTCCCCCCGCTTGGTTATTTCCCCATTGATCCTGCCCCTATGTGTGTGTGTGTGTGTGTGTGTGTGTGTGTGTGTATATATATATATATATATATATATATATATATATATATATATATATATCGAAATAAAAAAAATAAAAAAATGATAACATTATTAAAAATCAATCGGCCCATTTCATCCAAACAATTTGATGACTTTTTTTTCAAGTTTGATATTAATAGTTATCATAAACCAACATAAACTTCTATCCCTAAAGTAACTAGAATTTATCTCAAAATTTATGGAATTCTAAATCCACTCAAACTATGATCCCTACCCTATAAATATAACATTAAATTCTCCCCATTCACCTCACTTATTCTCTAGTTGCATCGACCGAATCCCTTGGTTCTTTCCTCCTGTTCTTCGAATTCTAAAACATCTCACACAATCAACTTAGACATCACAACCACAACATCGATTAATTTCTTGTTTCACGAGCACGAACCACCAAAACTGAACCCGCTTATTTTCTTGTTGTAGCTCGTCGATCACAACACGACCAAACTGAGCTACCATCGATCAACCAATATATCTGTAAGTCGATCCCCTGCTGCTGCTACTGCCAAATTCCTCACTTGGTCACATGGGCGGAGCTAGAAATTCTAATTAGGGGTGGCCTACTTTTATATTATAAGATAAAAGAAAGATAAGTTTGTATACTGAATATATTCGAGTAACACAACATACGGAGTGCCAATACAGAGTAGAAACTATGTACAAACATAGTTTATAGTTTATATTTAAAATTTAATAACGTTGAAACATATCATTACAATAGTTTTTGTTAAAATTGTAATCTGCTATGCTAACTTTTTAAATATCCAAAATGCTAATTTTAGATAAAATAAACGTCCAATTATATCATATTCAGATAGATATCAAAAAATATATATATATATATATATATATATATATATATATATATATATATATATATATATATATATATATATATATATATATATATATATAGTGGTAGGATCAAGAAAGAAGTAACCATTCGGGGGGAAACGGGGGGAAGCAACAACTTTTTTTTTTTCGTTTTTTGAAAAAACTTTGTTCACGAACATTATAGATGAGATGAAAATATGAACATTTAGTAGAGACACTTTGTGATAAATGTTTTTATTTTGGCGGGAAAACGCTCGAAGAAGTAATATATAACAATTATCGTGTTTTTCGAGCGTATTTTGAGGTTTTAACTATTGGGTTTAGATATTAGGGTTTAGATATTATGGTTTATAGGGTTTAGATATTAGGGTTTAGAAATTTAGGGTTTAGGGTTTAGATTTAGGGTTTAGATTTAGGATTTAGATTGAGTTTTTAACACGAACGGTTTAGAGTTTAGGGTTTAGGGTTTGGTGTTTTGGGTTTATGGAATAAACCCAAAACACCAAACCCTAAAACCTAAACTCTAAATCGGGCTAAATTTTACTTCACAAAACATGAAGAAAAAAACGTTCATATTCTTCACGAACAATATTATCTTGAATGTTATTTTTGTCGATCGTTTTTCCGCCTAAATAATAACATTCATCACGAAGTGTCTCTTCCAAATATTCATATTTTCGTGTGATCTTGATGGTAGAAAAAAAAAATTTTTAAAAAACGAGAAAATTTTTTTTTTGCTTCCCCCCGTTTCCCCACGATTGGTTACTTCTCCATTGATCCTGCCCCTATATATATATATATATATATACATATATATATATATATATATATATATATATATATACACACACACGTATATAGAAAATCATAAAATAAGATAACCAAAGAATAACTAGAAATTGTAGAAGGTGTTGTTTGTCACCCAAATTAAAACTCAATCCAAATTTGGGTGTTTTAGTTAGTAATTTGGGTATGTAGGACTCTGATGTTGTGGTCTAGGGTTTAATGACGAATTTTAACTAATATGAGTCTTGAGATTGAGCATAATCACTAGAATACTTGTGTATTAGTGATTATATTGTTGTTTGAACTTGTATTTAACTTAAACTTGGGTGTTGACCTTGAAATGGGGCAAATGGGTGTTTTGAGACTTGTTTTCGAGAATTAAGTATGTAAGTACTTAAAACTCGAGTAAATTTGTGTATCAGAAGCATAATCACTAGCTATTAGTGATTTTAGGTGTTTTAACTTGTGTAAAATTTGGTCAAGTATATCCGTACGGTTGTGATGTTATACGGTTGTGTTTTAACCATACGGTTGCACTACCCGGATGCAAGGTTTGACCCGGATGTAAGTTACACGGTTGCAAAGTGTAACCGGATGATGTAATACGGTTGTAGGATATAACCGGACGGGTACAAGATATATCCGTACGATTGTGATGTTATACGGTTGTGGTTAAAAGGATGGAGATTACACGGATGCAAGAAGTATCCGTGCGGTTATGGTATCCGGAAGATGTATCCATGCGGTTACAGAGTGTAACCGTGCGGTTGTATGCTTGGTCGATTCTGGGCAGAAAACTACACAGAAACTAGGGTTTAAGGTTTTGGTCGATCTAGCACTAATCTGGAACAAAACCAATGTTTGTTTGACGTCCAAAATATAGTTATTGACCAGATTACTTAATAAGAACACGAATCAACACAGAAAAATTATGATTTTAAATGGGTTTCTGACAAAAACACTAAAAACACAAGCTCGCAACAAATTTTGACAAAAACCAATCGTTCAATCAATCACACAAGCTCTGATACCACTTGTAGGATCGTGTAAACATGATTAAACGATCTAAGATTCAATAACAAGTGCGGAAAATCTCATTATTGGGTTTTATACTCAAAATCCAATGAAAACCTTTGATCTTAATGACAAAATAGACTTAGATATGTTAAAGATCGACTAATATGAATGCTAGAACACCAGGGTATCGGATTGTACGTGTAGAATTAATTAGGATTCGTAACCCTAACAATGAACCCATTATACCCATTATATACACTCAGCACGTGCAACCGTACGGTTGCACCTTGCAACCGTGCGGTTGCCTGTCTAACTGTACGGTTGCATGCCTACAACCGTGCGGTTGCAATCCAACAGAGAAAGTTTTTACGTTAAAACATTTTAACATGATCATAATGAACTCGGGGACTAAATATGCACCAACACCCACGCCCCCTATTGGCTCCCCCATTACGAGTTAGTGTTAAGTGTACCAGACGTTTATATCACATTCTTAAAATTTCGCTTAGACTTGGTAGATATTAAAGGAATAACTATGTACTGGAAATTCTCATTTATTTATGCCTATATATTCCATTTAAGCACATGTTCAGGAGGATTTATTCATTGGAAGGAAACAAATATGCATATGTAAAAGATCGTATGTTCTGGTTGGGTTCGGGTTGGGAATTCACGTGGGCTTGGAATGGCAACATCAGAGGGAGAACGACATCAGAATTGGACGAACTTGCAGCTGTTCTGTCCTCGTTACAGCAGCCAAGCAGGGCAATTGATGGATGGAAATGGACCTTGGATAACCGGGGAAAATTTACAACCAAAGCTTTGTATAAACTGCTAGACAACGCGAGCTTAAACGCAGGGACTTCAGAGCCAAAAACCATGCGCAATAACTTATTTCCAAATAAAATTGGGATCTTTGTGTGGAGAGCTAAATGACGTAGAGTACCGGTACGTGTCAAGTTAGATAAAAGGGGTATGGACTTAGGCACAATTTGTTTCCCTACTTATGACGGTGGTCTCGAGTCAGTAGACCATGCATTAGTATTTTGCAAACACGCTCGAGATGTTTGGGAGTAAGTTTCAAAATGGTGGGGTATTCAAAATATCCAAAGTTGGAGTATCAATGATCTGTTTTGTAGGAACAATGGGAATAAATTTTCGGGTTGGAGTTCGAAAGTTTGGCAAGCAACGGAATGGGTAACCGGGTTACATATGGAAAAACCGAAATCAAAAAATGTTTAATAATGAATGGTGGAGTGGACCGATGATCCTTAACGAAATCCAAACAAAGAGTTACGAATGAATATCAAGTCGTTCCAAAAAAGTTAAAATCGATTGGGTACAATGCATGGTTGACTGCTCCATATTAGTGTTTATAATATTATGTAAAGCTTATAATCGAATATAGTTTATACATGTATAGGAATTTCGTGTGGTTAGTTTCTACAAGTGTAGGTAGTTTTCTCCAGGCTAAAAGCCTTTGTTTTATGTAAATTTTTTCTTAATTATAAATTTTTGCTGTTTTTCAAAATTATATATTCCATTTAAACTTTTGACAAAATTGCTCATTTCGTCTCTGTGTTTTTCATTTTTTGCCCGTTTCATCAATGTGTTTTATTTTCTGCATTTTTTATCCTTAAAAGTATTTTAAAGTCCCAATTTTATCCCTCACCCTAACGAAGGTTAACTGAACTGTTAAAACTATTCACAGGGACTATCTACGTAATCTTCAACTAATTAAACTAAAAAAATCAGTTCATACTTCCTCTCACGAATAACTATTTAATCCCATCTGATGATAAAAAGTCATTTCTTAGTGAAGTTGGTATTAGTAGTGCAACAATAAAGCATAAAGCATGGCTTGAATAGCATAACTCAAAGTCAAACATATAATAAGAATGACACGGGAACTTACAGGAGCCCGAATTTGAGAAGATCGTTGACAAATGAAAATAGTTACTCTGATGGAAACCGTCTGTCAAGTAATGTGTCTGTAGCGTGGGGTTAAGATGTTAAAACAAGTCAGATGGATAACGATAATGGGAGTGCGAGTTCAAGTTGTTCGAATGATAAGAGCCGTGAAGAGAGGTTATTAGAGACTATTGTAACATCTGGTGGTGTTCGTCTTCAACCCACTCGAGATGCTATTCTGGTTTTTCTAGCGGAGGCCACAAAATTGGAAGGACTAGCTTTAAGTCATGCACTAGAAGCTAAGCTCCAATCGCTTAGTGAAGTGAATGGAAAAAAAACAACTCATGCTTTCTGATGTGTAAAATTGTGAGGACCCGTCCTTATCCACCTGGACAAAGTCTTCAACATTTGGTTCCATTGCGATGATCGACTCCAAGTAATGTCTTTAGTATGAGCTAATGCACAGCGGAAGACTTAATTCGTACCTGAGAATAACATGCTTTAAAACGTCAACATAAAGTTGGTGAGATATATAGGTTTGATGCTAGCAGCGTTATAACTATGGACCACAAGATTTCATATACATACATAATACACTCGCAAGTGTATGAAAAGTCGTTGAGCACTTGGTAACCATACTTAACATTTAAATCACAACAGCATATTCTTAAATAAACCCTACACCGTACCAATTGTAGTAACGAAACGAAGTACTGTGCAACCGTTTAAAACTGGTCGTCCAGCCCGGTTGGGGTTGTCAGGCCCGATAGATCTATCAACAGGATTCGCGTTTACGCTCCTCACGTAAATATTAGCTACCAAGTATAAAGAAATATGCCATGGTACAACTCAACGTAGAATTTATTTTTGATCACTTGTGTCCATAACGTAAATCATTTATAAAAACAGCGCATGTATTCTCAGCCCAAAATATTTAGAGTTTAAAAGGGAACTATATACTCACCATACTGTATTTTGTAGTAAAAATACATATAACATCTTTGAACAAATGTAGGGTTGGCCTCGGATTCACGAACCTATATTAGTTATATATATTAAAATGTATAGTCATAATCAATCAAGTTTATATAGTAATACTTTAATTATTTATATGTTATGTTACTAAATAAGTTTATTATAACTATCTTAGATGATTAAAGTACATTTATATTACATGTAAATTAATTAATGTTATATAAGTATAGATAATATATTTTATTTTTTGAAGGAAATAGTATGTAATATTAATATAGCCATAATTTATGTAGTAATTATATTTTTATATAAAATCATTTGTTTAAAAATAATAATTCTCATAATACTAAGAAAATGATAATGATAATAATAATAATAATAATAATAATGTTAAAAAAATAATAATAAGAGTATTGTTAATAATAATAATAAACATAATAATAACTAATAGTAATAATAATGATAGAATTAAAATAAAAGTGTATACCCTCTCCAAGCTTTTTCTAAAAAAATGCCCCAGACGAGACCCGAATTCGAGACTTCTCATTAACGCACCAACACTCCAAACCGTTGAACCCTTAATCTAATCTTGTAATATCCCGCGTTTCTAATTATTTAATATATGTAAAACCGTTATCATTTTCCCCTTAAATTCATCACCATCATCTATCATTATAATCATCATCTATGTTTACTTCAACGTGACATGATCATAACATCACCATGGTCATCACTTTATCATCATCATAAATTTTATTACATCATCATAATCATCATCATAAAATACTATTATCGTTTTCATCTTTTATGAAAATCATAATGATCATCACCATAACCCTACTGTTCGGCCCAACAATAAAACTTGTCCTCGGCCCATCAACCAAATACATTTACACGGCACAACTGAATGATGGATCTTCGGCCCACTCGTTCAAAGTCAACCAAAATAAACAAGTAAACGGCCCAATTTCTAGTATCCGTTGTTTCTAGTTCGTTTGACTAAAAAAATGATATGTTTTCATATGGCCCCATCCACTCTCTTATCCCACTAACATAATAAATAAAAATAAATAAATAAAGTGGGTATCATCCCCATCTTTATAATTCGGACAGCAACAACAATATATCATTGAGCAACAATAGTAGTTGGGTTCATTTGAAACAAAACAGAAAACAAGCATCGTATAGCAGTTCGTCTCCATCATTATCAAGCTTCATCGTCTAACTTTCTCGTTTCTAATTATCGTTACTATAACGAACATCGTGACACCATTTTCCTCTTCACCATCGATATCCTCACCATTGTATATAACCTCACCATCACAGTCAAATCATCATCATCATAATCGTGATTTATTATCACGTCATTAGTATAATCACAGACCCATAATCGTGATCATTTCTTCTTCATATACATCATTTCATCACTATCCTTTCAATAGGAACCTTGAACAAAAGCAACAACAAGCTCTCGGTGGTGGGTACAATGATTTATGCTAGTTGTTCCAAAAACGGAGAAATAGAAGTGAGAGAGAAGAGATAGAGAGGTGGTGGTTTATGGTGTGACGAGTGTGAACTGTAGCAACAGCAAAAATAATAGTGATGATTGTGGTCCTTGGTGGATATAAGGTGGCGGTGGTGTGGTGGTACAAAAGTGGCCGGTAGTGGTGGAGTTTTAAATGGGTTTGCTATTCTATTCGGGATTTTATGGATATGGTGGATACAGTATGGGGTCATGGTGGTTCATATGGTTGTAGTGATAAACTGAAAACAGAAGACAAACACAATTGTATCGAGCAAGTGGTGTTCCCTGATGGTTTGTGGTGTTGGCGATTGGTTAAAAGAGGGAGACATAGGTGGTGAAGAAGGTTGAAGATGGTGTGGTTGTTCTTGCACATAAAAGATAACGAGAAGCGGTAGTAAGAAGGTTGCAAGATATGGGTTTGCATGTGTGTATAACTTAATGCAAGTGTATATGTATATTGATAATGTATGATGAGAGTGAGTGGATGGAGACAGAAAACAAACACTCACATTCACCTTTACTTTTTAAAATTTAATTAATCAATTTAAGATGTATAAAAAAAACGTGTGATAAAGCATACTAGCAGCAACCTTAATTAATTATTTCAACCGACGGTTTTTCCGGATAATATATCGTACTCCGTTGTTAAACAGTGACGAATAAAAGTGTTCAGAAAAACTCCATATTTTTAAATTAAATATCTTTATTTATTTTGGTCATTATGGTATCAAATTCGATCATTAATTATTAAATAAAATTTTACTCACTGTCCACTCCCGATCCCAGGTAAAAAAATATAAAAAGTTTTAAAATTTATCAAATAACTTCTAAATATATTATTAATAAGCCTATAATTTATGAAACTCATTTTCGGATCACCATTTATTTTAAAATCACATAAGTTTCTTCTTAACTTGTTTACTATCAAACGAATAACAATTTAGCGTTACCATTATTTACTAAATAACTTCGAAATCACAATATATGTATTTATTATATTTTAATTATATATATAGATATGTTTTACATATTAATTATCATATTATCATGTTTTCATTTTATTTTACATAATCAATTTTTAATAACAACAACATATAATATTTAAAATTATATTTCCAATTATTATCTATATACATACATACACACATATCTATTTACAAGTAATTGTTCGTGAATCGTCGAGAACAGTCGAAGGTCAATTGAATATATGAAACAATTCAAAGATTTTGAGACTCAACTTTACAGAATTTGCTTATCGTGTCAGAAATGTAATATCGTATCGAGAGTTTCGTTCAAAATTAGTCGAAATTTTCCGGGTCGTGACAGTACCTACCCGTTAAAGAAATTTCGTCCCGAAATTTAATCGAGGTTGTTATGGCTAACAATAAAAATGTTTTCACGACGAATATGAGTTGATAACTAGAGTTTTATCATTTTTGATTAATATAGATAAAACCATTCAATCATGTGAAGCGTACGAGTGAAGCTATCACAAAATATTGAGATAGAGATTTAACTTTTGACGTAGTCATGGTGAATTTTCGGAATTCAAGGAATTTAAGGAAATCTTCTAATCAGAAGAAAATGAAATAGCACTATTTATTAGCAAACTTTTTAAATTACGGAAGAACAGAAATATCAAGGGAAAATATTTCCGTAATATGCTTAGAGATTAAGCAGAATGAAAGAGTTGTGTAACATGGCACATGGTGAGGGTAAGATCTGTGAACCATCATCACGTTTCATTAGAAACTCATCATGACTTACTGTAATATAATCACGTTGGCCTGACGTCATTATATTATACTAACTCATGCTTCAATTCCCAACACTTCTCCATAATTCATTCATAATTTATACTTAGATATTACAGAAGTTTTCAATATAATGGAGTACTGAAAACACGAAGAGGTAGATAATTTTGGACATGAATATTTATGAAAATATCCTCAAAAATATCGAAGATATTTACGATGATATTTTGGAATTTCTAAGTTCGAAGGTGAATGAAGAAAGATTTTTCGCAAGATTTTAACATGACTTTGGAGCAAGATATTCTCAAAAAATTTCATCGGATCCAGAATTACCTGGATTCTTTGAATATAGGGTTTGGTACTTGTATTTATTCTTTGTTTCCTTCACGATGTGCTCAATCCGATTTTCAGTACCAAATTTTCTATCGAGCGTTTCTAACACTTCCTTCTTTATCATCAACTATTGGTCATTAAGACCATCTACAACATGCTACTTCGTCAGCATTTTCAAAGTTAACGGATCTGGGTCATCGGTTATCAAACTGAGGTGGTTTCAGGAGAATTGTATTTTTAGATGATTAAACGCTGATGGTAATATGGTGGAATATAAAAGATTCTCCAGTAACAATAAAGAGTACGCATATATATCAAGGTTATATTAAGGTTATTTCAAATAAAAAGTCGGAGTTGACTTGCTGGAGCTGTGATAAAATTTGCTACTTTGAAAGGGATTACCAAACCATTTTGGGTATTAATAACACTAAAGGAATTAGTACAGCTACGTGTTAAACGTTTACTCAGTTTTCGAGGGTTTTTCAGGTGTATAACTATATGCATCAATCTTTTCTTCCGTAGATGAAGTGCGGCTGGTTCATCCTCTCGATCGAGGTGTTTTCAAGAATCGTGAAAGGTTTGAACGCAGATTGTAATCGTCAAGATACGAATGAGGTTTAAGATGAAATCAAGTGGCAAACTTGAAGAATTGTTTAGTTTCATATGTTATAATTAATATTTTAATTCATTTTTTTTAATTGTCCAATGTTGATAGTCCCAATCGATAGTCCACAATTAACAGACCAATAATTCATATATAATTTAATTTATAATATTCGAATTAATTAATACGTATCGTGACCCGTGTACATGTCCCATACTCGATCACAACTCAAAGTATATATATTATTTGAGAATCAACCTCAACCCTGTATAGCTAACTCCCGCATTACTGCATATAGAGTGTCTATGGTTATTCCAAATAATATATATAGATGCGTCGATATGATATGTCAAAACCTTGTATACGTGTCCCGATATTTAAAGTGCGTAAAATAAATAACAGAAATTAAATGACGATAAATTAAATGCGTAAAGTAAATAACAGAAATTAAATGACGATAAATAAAATTGCGATAATTAAATTGCGATAAATAAAATGTAATCAGTTAGCTAGGAACAGTTAGCGTGGATTCTTAACAATATTTCAATTAATTAGTTCGTTGGTTTCTAACAAATTTTTATCATGTCCAATGTTTTCTTCATTATGCCACTTGTTGGATTCTGATAGATCAAAATTCAAATATGAAATTTAAATGGAAATGGTTATTCTGTGGTGAACGGATACGTATATCGGTGATTATAAGTAGGATAGTAAATGACCGTTGAATCAGATTCGAAGAATGTACAGTGCAACTTATTAATGTGAAATCTAAATATTCCTCGGGTATTACCTACCCGTTAAAATATATTCACCATTAACAGTTTGTACGAAAGAATTTTTAATTACAATCTTTATGAAAATATACATACATATATATATTTTTTTTCAGATGTAATCATGGATTTTATGAGTTAATAAGATATTAAACTCATTTGATTTATCGTTAGAACTAGATTACATAATCTCTAAAACTTTAGAAATTACATAATCGCCATGTCGAGCGAAGATAATCGATGTAGAACGATATGTAGAACGAAGATAAAGTAGATAGAACGATACATAGAATGATGATTATGCTCAAGGTACAGAATGAGATGTTGAGGCATGTGATGTTGAAACTTGGGTTGTTGGTGGTACTGGTGGTGCTGGTGATGTTGCTGAAGCTGGTAGGTTCTGCACCATATTCTCCAAAGCTACTACTCGAGCGCAAAGCTCGTTGACTTCTTCTATTACTCCGGGATGATTGGCGATCGAAACGAGCAGATGAATAAGGTTTAGAATTTAAAAAAAAATATAATCGTGTTGAGATATTCGAGAAATGAGGGTGAAAATGGTGTTTCGGATTGATTCGTCGGTAAGTGATTCAGGTTTTTCGCTAAAAGGTGAATTCGGTTGGTGGAAGGGATCGCCTTCTTCTCGTCTCCATTGGTTAAGTCGACTACGAACCCATCAGATAAATTGAGGATGGCTGATTGATTGATTCATTCTGGTGACGCTGCTTTCGGAGCTGGAGTGGGACTCCATATCGGAATCCGAGAGACTTGATCTAATGGTGAGTTCCATTGCGTACGATTGAATAAAGGATTTTTCGATATGAAATGATTTTCGGATATCGGATGGTATTCTAATTATATAGAATACCTATACATAGTACAGAAGATCCCGTAGATTACGAAGGGATTTAAGGAAACGTGTCAGATAAAGTCTACAGTAACAGATACGCTAAGATATGAATTTACCTATACACTATCTATCAAATAAGTGCAGGAAGTCGTGTCTAGACTTAGGAATGATAAGCAGGTAGTTTTCCACTAGAAATGATAAACAATACTTATAATATGCAGCTAAGGTCGAAGTCCAGGCTCGCTAATGCATCCTAATAACTATCAGTTAGACACACTAATGCAAGACCTGGTTCGCTAGGACCAACGCTCTGATACCACCTGTGAGGACCCGTCCTTATCCACCTGGACAAAGTCTTCAACATTTGGTTCCATTGCGATGATCGACTCCAAGTAATGTCTTTAGTATGAGCTAATGCACAGCGGAAGACTTAATTCGTACCTGAGAATAACATGCTTTAAAACGTCAACATAAAGTTGGTGAGATATATAGGTTTGATGCTAGCAGCATTATAACTATGGACCACAAGATTTCATATACATACATAATACACTCGCAAGTGTATGAAAAGTCGCTGAGCACTTGGTAACCATACTTAACATTTAAATCACAGCAGCATATTCTTAAATAAACCCTACACCGTACCAATTGTAGTAACGAAACGAAGTACTGTGCAACCGTTTAAAACTGGTCGTCCAGCCCGGTTGGGGTTGTCAGGCCCGATAGATCTATCAACAGGATTCGCGTTTACGCTCCTCACGTAAATATTAGCTACCAAGTATAAAGAAATATGCCATGGTACAACTCAACGTAGAATTTATTTTTGATCACTTGTGTCCATAACGTAAATCATTTATAAAAACAGCGCATGTATTCTCAGCCCAAAATATTTAGAGTTTAAAAGGGAACTATATACTCACCATACTGTATTTTGTAGTAAAAATACATATAACATCTTTGAACAAATGTAGGGTTGGCCTCGGATTCACGAACCTATATTAGTTATATATATTAAAATGTATAGTCATAATCAATCAAGTTTATATAGTAATACTTTAATTATTTATATGTTATGTTACTAAATAAGTTTATTATAACTATCTTATATGATTAAAGTACATTTATATTACATGTAACTTAATTAATGTTATATAAGTATAGATAATATATTTTATTTTTTGAAGGAAATAGTATGTAATATTAATATAGCCATAATTTATGTAGTAATTATATTTTTATATAAAATCATTTGTTTAAAAATAATAATTCTCATAATACTAAGGAAATGATAATGATAATAATAATAATAATAATGTTAAAAAAATAATAATAAGAGTATTGTTAATAATAATAATAAACATAATAATAACTAATAGTAATAATAATGATAGAATTAAAATAAAAGTGTATACCCTCTCCAAGCTTTTTCTAAAAAAATGCCCCAGACGAGACCCGAACTCGAGACTTCTCATTAACGCACCAACACTCCAAACCGTTGAACCCTTAATCTAATCTTGTAATATCCCGCGTTTCTAATTATTTAATATATGTAAAACCGTTATCATTTTCACCTTAAATTCATCACCATCATCTATCATTATAATCATCATCTATGTTTACTTCAACGTGACATGATCATAACATCACCATGGTTATCACTTTATCATCATCATAAATTTTATTACATCATCATAATCATCATCATAAAATACTATTATCGTTTTCATCTTTTATGAAAATCATAATGATCATCACCATAACCCCACTGTTCGGCCCAACAATAAAACTTGTCCTCGGCCCATCAACCAAATACATTTACACGGCCCAACTGAATGATGGATCTTCGGCCCACTCGTTCAAAGTCAACCAAAATAAACAAGTAAACGGCCCAATTTCTAGTATCCGTTGTTTCTAGTTCGTTTGACTAAAAAAAATGATATGTTTTCATATGGCCCCATCCACTCTCTTATCCCACTAACATAATAAATAAAAAAAATAAATAAAGTGGGTATCATCCCCATCTTTATAATTCGGACAGCAACAACAATATATCATTGAGCAACAATAGTAGTTGGGTTCATTTGAAACAAAACAGAAAACAAGCATAGTATAGCAGTTCGTCTCCATCATTATCAAGCTTCATCGTCTAACTTTCTCGTTTCTAATTATCGTTACTATAACGAACATCGTGACACCATTTTCCTCTTCACCATCGATATCCTCACCATCGTATATAACCTCACCATCACAGTCAAATCATCATCATCATAATCGTGATTTATTATCACGTCATTAGTATAATCACAGACCCATAATCGTGATCATTTCTTCTTCATATACATCATTTCATCACTATCGTTTCAATAGGAACCTTGAACAAAAGCAACAACAAGCTCTCGGTGGTGGGTACAATGATTTATGCGAGTTGTTCCAAAAACGGAGAAATAGAAGTGAGAGAGAAGAGATAGAGAGGTGGTGGTTTATGGTGTGACGAGTGTGAACTGTAGCAACAGCAAAAATAATAGTGATGATTGTGGTCCTTGGTGGATATAAGGTGGCGGTGGTGTGGTGGTACAAAAGTGGCCGGTAGTGGTGGAGTTTTAAATGGGTTTGCTATTCTATTCGGGATTTTATGGATATGGTGGATACAGTATGGGGTCATGGTGGTTCATATGGTTGTAGTGATAAACCGAAAACAGAAGACAAACACAATTGTATCGAGCAAGTGGTGTTCCCTGATGGTTTGTGGTGTTGGCGATTGGTTAAAAGAGGGAGACATAGGTGGTGAAGAAGGTTGAAGATGGTGTGGTTGTTCTTGCACATAAAAGATAGTGAGAAGCGGTAGTAAGAAGGTTGCAAGATATGGGTTTGCATGTGTGTATAACTTAATGCAAGTGTATATGTATATTGATAATGTATGATGAGAGTGAGTGGATGGAGACAGAAAACAAACACTCACATTCACCTTTACTTTTTAAAATTTAATTAATCAATTTAAGATGTATAAAAAAAAAACGTGTGATAAAGCATACTAGCAGCAACCTTAATTAATTATTTCAACCGACGGTTTTTCCGGATAATATATCGTACTCCGTTGTTAAACAGTGACGAATAAAAGTGTTCAGAAAAACTCCATATTTTTAAATTAAATATCTTTATTTATTTTGGTCATTATGGTATCAAATTCGATCATTAATTATTAAATAAAATTTTACTCACTGTCCACTCCCGATCCGAGGTAAAAAAATATAAAAAGTTTTAAAATTTATCAAATAACTTCTAAATATATTATTAATAAGCCTATAATTTATGAAACTCATTTTCGGATCACCATTTATTTTAAAATCACATAAGTTTCTTCTTAACTTGTTTACTATCAAACGAATAACAATTTAGCGTTACCATTGTTTACTAAATAACTTCGAAATCACAATATATGTATTTATTATATTTTAATTATATATAGAGATATGTTTTACATATTAATTATCATATTATCATGTTTTTATTTTATTTTACATAATCAATTTTTAATAACAACAACATATAATATTTAAAATTATATTTCCAATTATTATCTATATACATACATACACACATATCTATTTACAAGTAATTGTTCGTGAATCGTCGAGAACAGTCGAAGGTCAATTGAATATATGAAACAATTCAAAGATTTTGAGACTCAACTTTACAGAATTTGCTTATCGTGTCAGAAATATAATATCGTATCGAGAGTTTCGTTCAAAATTAGTCAAAATTTTCCGGGTCGTGACAAAAATCTAGTATATTATTTATCAGTGGAAAATGCCGGTTAAAAGATTACTACACGCTAACGGGCAGTGTACCCGATCGTGCAATAGTATAGAGTTGGTAATTCCGAAATCGTTCCAAGGACAGTTTAAACGTGAGAATTAAGATTGTAACTAATAAAATAAACTAAGTTAATCTATGAAAATCGAAAGTACGAGATAGTTTGTTTTGTGGTTATTTAACGATTAGCCAAATCAAAGATTGATTAAAAGTAAAAGAACAATATTTTTGTATTTTTAAGTTTATAAGAATTAAATGCGGAATCAACGAAAAGTAAAGATATTTGAATTCAATAGATAAAAGAATGTTCGCCTAGATCTCCTATTCGCAGTGTCGGATGATTTGTTATTAAGCACTAGTTTAGTTTATCAATACATGCAACTACAGAGTCGGTTTACCCAGAGTTCTCTTTTAGCAAACACATCAAACTTGGATTTATTGACTTAGGGTTCCCTTTCACCAAAGACCTCTTTCGTTTGTGACTTAGTAATTAACTAATTACAAGATTAAGATTTAATTGGTTACGCGTTCGCTCCACACAATTCACTCCTGTTTTGTTTAATCTTTGTTACCCGGTTTACCCCCTTGGTCCAGTAAGCACCCAATTGATTAAGACAAATCAATTGAAAACTAGTGTACTAAATTGAAACAGGGTTCCCTTTGTTCAAACAAGATCACTAATCAACCTAATAACAATAATCAATACCCACAAGAATGGTTCTTAATCAAAACTCGTAATTATCATGCATTAATCAATAAAACATTAAAGTATCATCCAAACACATATGAATATTCAATATAGACAAACATAAAAAGCTTAGCCAATAACCATGGCTAAAACTAAAATCACAAATAAATAATTAAGAGTATTCATTATGAAGATAAGAATTAAACCTAATGAAAATTGTGTTCTTGAATGATAAACGGATCGAGACTTGTTTCCGGAATGATTGATGTGTTAGAATGATCTTGGGGTTCCCCAAAAATCACCCTTTTTCGTCAAAAAGCTGCTCGAAATCGTCTGGATGCAAAAGTGATTAATTAGGGTAAATTTTCGGGCTTTAAATAGGTCCAAATCTGAAACGGGCTGGAAGTGGAGCGGCGCGCCAAAAGTGGCGCGGCGCGCCATTTGCTGTACATCTGAATTCTGGACACCTGCAAACTGTCGAATTAATTTTAACGCCTACTGGAGCGGCGCTCAAGGTTTTGGAGCGGCGCTCCAGGCCCTTTTTGCTGAATCTGAGCTGAAAACTCACTAATATTCGTCAAAACTCGAATCGGACCAAACTCTTTCACTCGTTTACATAGAAAATCACCAAAACCATCAAATAACTTCAAATTTAACCTTCTTGATCTTGGAACTCCAACTTTCGCAACACTTATCAAACTAACACCAAATCGTATCCAAAAGGACCAAAATGTACCCGATATCGCTAAGGAAAACGCGTATGAAATATGCGATATCACTTTCAGCTAATGCGGCATTCAATAGCTTTCCTGATTTCAAGCTTTAAAAGTTAAAGCCATCAGCCAAATCCAGGTTCGCTTTAGAATTATGTTATTAAAATTTATGTTATAATTCTTCTACTAATTAAATTGAAGTACGGACCTTTTACTTTTTAGGTCGCAGTATACATTGCAAGTGACCCGAAATCCAATTTGATTTTTGTAATCCAATTTGATTTTCCTTTAAATGTCACACATCATGAGAGAGGAAGAATGAATTGATTTTTGTAGTTTGATAAGTTGAAGATTACATGAATAGTCCCTATGAATAATTTTAACGGACTCAGTTAACCTCATTAGGGTAAGGATGGAATTGAGACTTTAAAATGTTTTTAAGGATGAAAAATGCAGAAAATAAAACACAGGGATGAAACGGGTAAAAAGTGAAAAACACATGGACGAAATGAACAATTTTGTCTAAACTTTTCTTAAAAAAATTAACACCAACACAAAACCAATTTTAAAGAACATAAAAGAGAGACCAAATCGAATCTATAAAATTGCGTATGATGGTTCTTAATATTTTTTGGGTTCGCAGAACAAAATTAACTTTTTGCAGCCTTTATTAGAAGCAATAATATCCATTTAGTGGTTTTTGTTATTAACTCGATACATAAATTCCTTGGTACACATATTGAATACTACATAAACTGATAAAGGTTGCAAAATTATAATGCCCCACTACTCATAAGACTATAATAAAAATGGTCTAAAGAGAGTGTAAACTAGCTTGGGTCTTTTTAAAAATAAAATAGAGACGATCTCACAAAAATATAATACCAACTACATCAATAACCAAATACGGACAACTTCCTTTGCGATTCTTTTATGAAGTGCATCGAATTACTATGCGATGTTTCATGAGACGAGGTAGAAGAAAGCGATGAGTTAACAGCCCTTATTTTCACTTCTATTTCAGTCATAGAAACTTCTCTCTCGTCTTCTTTTATCGTCTCCAACATTTTACTTGTTCGCTGCCTCATTAAACTCACAAACTGTGGCGGCGCAACCTCACTCAGAAACCTAGCCATTCTTGGACTTGCCATATTTGATTGAAAGACAAAAGATATATGCAGTATGTTTGTTTATGGCATAAACTTGGATACTGGCTCTCAAATTTATAGGATAAAAGTTTGTTCAATTTTCAGGACACCCCTTGAAGTTTAATTGTTAATCCATTTAAAACCTTTTAGTTCTCATCTGTCCCATTTGTTATTGTCCATGAAGTCTTAACATAAGATGAGTAGTCAAGATGAAGTTGCCTCTAATTTGAGGAAGTATACAATTGGCAATAATTCGAGAATCGAGATGTTGAAAACTTGATACACACAACAAAACTTTTGTCGTTTTTTGACATTTAGTGCCGACACTTTCTTTTCGTATTAATTGTATTTGGAAGTCATTACATGAAGAAAGCTACATGACATATCAATTTGTGCCAAGTGCCGGATTATCGATCAGATAGCTTGTGAATATCTTCAATGATACGGTTTTTGTTGCCATCGAAAATTCCCTATTTTTCACTTTTCTGATTATAAGTTGGTACATAATTTTATGAAATATCATAATCGAGAAAAAAAAAAAAAGGAAGATCAAAAGAAAAAGAAAAAAGGAAGATATACAATTATATAAACTTTTCAAGATTAAGGATTGAAGCCTTTCATGTATGCTAAACAAATAGTATCAAGAAACACTTATTAACTTTGTTTCATAAAAACTACCTACTATCATTACCGTGTAAGCAAGATTTATAGAGAACCATAATAAGTGTAACTTATATATAGCCAAGTATATATACATATATATATATATATATCGCAACATATATAATATACTACTTGAAACTTTTCTAAAAATTGAAACTTCTTTGATTCAGATACTGTCATTCTTACACACTAGCAAAAATATAATTATAGAACTAATTAATTAACCAGCAATATGATAAACCTGTAAGAAAGGGCTTGTGTGGTTTCAATTGTGTGTAGAAATAACAATGAACCAATATTACAATATGAAAAGTCTTGCTGGATATCAGTCAAGCTGTAACGACCCAACCCGTTATCCAACCAATTACACAGCAAAAAAAAATTTTATACAGAAGGGGTGTGCGGCGCACAACCCCATATGTGCGCGGCGCGCACATTGCCTGACAGCTTGCTGTCCAAAATTTCCATTTTTCGTTTAAAGATCTCCCACTTCCCGACACTTTTAGACGAAACGGTGACTAAATTTCTTTAACGGGTAGGTACTGTGACGACCCGGAAATTTCTGAGCAAATTTAAACTTTAATCTTTATATGATTCCGACACGATAAGCAAAGTTTGTTAAGTTGAATCTCAAGGATTTTAAAAGATGTTCATACATTCATTTAATCTCGACCAGATTTCAATGATTCACGAACCATTATATGAATGAATATGATTATACATGTATGGGTATATATATATATATATATATATATATATATATATATATATATATATATATATATATATATATTATAACTTGAAAACGTTAGCAAAGTATTAGACGTATAATACTTTACATGAACATATTTGTTTCAAAATATATTTAGAATAATTATCGATGGAATTAAAAGATAATATCAAAAGATTGAGATATCAGATACATTGTGATATGATTAGAGGTCTCGGTTGTGAGGTCCACGTTGATTTGAGAAATCTTTCCTTTTAACGGTATTCGGAATAAATGGTAAGGTGATTTACAAGTAAGAACAAATGTGTCAATTAACGGTAACTGGACAAAAGTTAGTGGAGATTACTGCTTAATTTTCAATGTATATTTTACAATAATTTTCTGGTGACTTTTGATAAGATAACTGTTTAGCTTCCATATTAATTATTGTAAAAGTGAAATTATGATATGTAGATAAATTAGAAGATGAATATCGACAGGTTAAGTAAATCGACGTTTTACATTAAAATAATTTTATGCACTTAACTATCCATTTGACTTACCCGACGATTCATGAACCTTTAATTGTAGATAGAAATGTATATATAAATAATTATATATGTAAATAATTATATATTATAAATTGAACTATTATGTGATTTGATTGTCATGAAAGATAACTTAAGATTAGTTAAAACTGTTTATTTAATCATAGAAAGTATATTAAATGTAAATGTTTTTGAACATAATTTGTCAACAATAACAAAGTATTAAATGTATACTTTGAGTCTATTTGTTGCAATATATATAATATACTTATTTAATTAATAAAATTTGATAAATAAAACATAATTATAGATATAGTAATTCAAAAATATATGTATATGAATTATATGCATAATTATTTTTATATGTATATTATAATAAATAGTAAATATCCAAATGGGTGAAATCATACAAAATATACTATATAATTAATACATTGTAGTAATAATATATGTAACAACAAGTTAAGAATATAATTGTCATAATAACATTATTAGTACTTTCATTATTATCATTACTATTAATATAAATATTAGTTGTAAGTATATTATTATTATTACTGTTATAATTGTAATTAATAAAATTCTAATAAGGTAGGATTATCAAAGTAAAGAATTTTTTTTTTATAAATATCATTATAAGAAAGATTGAAACTATAAATTAAATACGATATAAATAAATTATTAATTATTAATATTTTCAAGATTCTCATTTTTATTATTATTAGTAAATATCATTATTATTGATATCAGTTTTATTAATTGGATATTATTATTATTATTTCGAGTATTATTATTATTATTATTATTATTATTATTATTATTATTATTATTATTATTATTATTATTATTATTATTATTATTATTATTATTATTATTATTAATATTATTATTAATACAGTTATTAATTATGGATAATTTGTATATGATATATACTTAGATAGATAAACGCGTGATCTGCTTTCCATCCCTTTCAACCTTAATTTTTTTTTATTCTTTTCCGTTCTTCTCGTGAGTAACTGTCGAGCCAGAGTCATCACATAACATCAATCGTATCATGTTGGATGATTCAATAAATCGATCTCCCATTATCAGTATCAATTACACAATAATTAACATCAATTTTTTTTTTTATGAATTAAACTGAAAATACAAAAGAAATCTGCTTGGTTCCTCTATACAGCGGGTTTGAATCAAAATACTCAATTCTTAATCAATATTCAAAATCTAAGAATGCAGGGGGTGCTAGGAATCATGTACATGAACTACCTGTAAGTTTTTAACCCCTAATTCCTTCGATTGATCACTAATTTCGAAGTCAAACTTTAAAAAGCAAAAAGTCAACTGAAGTGTTTTTCATGAAATTCGAAATGTTGTTGATTTTTCTGGTTCAATTGTTGAGTTCCGAAGGTTCTTTGAATGATTTAAAATATATTCCATGAAGTAATCATAAGCTATAAATGTCTGAAATTTAAAAATCAAAGTTTTGGGTACATCTTGTTCTTCGAAGAGTCTGCTGCTACTGCTTTCCTTCTTTTTATCTGATAAATTCAATCAATCACAAATTGTTCCTGGTTCATTTTAGAATCCTAATTTAAATCAAAAATCGGCTAGTATGATGATTTGGTTTTTCTGTCGAATTATTCTTGAAGAAGAAGGTGAAAACAGGAAATGGGTTTAAGGAATTCGATTGGGTTATAAATCAGAAAAACTGAATTGGTGTTATGGTTAAGTGTGTTGTTGGTTATACGGGAGGTCTTGGGTTCGAGCCCGGGCGAGGGCAGCCATTTTTTTGGGACTCTTTCTTTGTGAGGTAGTTTCCTTTTTAATATTGATTATTATTAAAAACTATTATTATTATTATTATCATTATTGTTATTATAATTATTAATGTTATTGTTGTTATTATTTTTATTATTATTAGTAAGTATTAGTAATATTATCAATAGCATTATTATTATTAAGTATTATGAATATCATAATTATTAATATTATCACCATTAGTATTATTATTAATATTGTTACTGAAATTATCATAAACCGTAACCTTAATAACAGTATAATGATATATGTATAGAAACGAAATTTATTATGTTATGATTATGATCATAATTATATGAGCATATGGATATAAAAGGTTATAAAAATATTAACACCATGCATAGAAGTATATGTATATAAAAGACAAGGAATACCGATAGTATTATGAGAACGATTAAACTTATCATTTTTATTATGCTATTATTATTTTCATTAAATATTAGTATTAGTATCATTTATAAACATTAGTAGTATTATTAACATAGTTATAATTATTATTACCATTATTATCATTATTAATAGCATTATAAGTATTATTATTTTATTATTATTATTATCATTATTGAAAGGACCCGTCCTAATCCATCTGGACGAATACATTACATTTGGTTACATCGCGAGGTTCTGACCTCTATATGATACATTTTACAAATATTGCATTCGTTTTTAAAAGACAAACTTTCATTACATCGAAAGATGACAGGCATGCATACCCTTTCATAATATATCCAACTATAATTGACTTAATAATAATCATGATGAACTCGACGACTCGAATGCAACGTCTTTTGAAATATGTCATGAATGACTCCAAGTAATATCTCTAAAATGAGCAAATGCACAGCGGAAGATTTCTTTCATACCTGAGAATAAACATGCGTTCAAGTGTCAACCAAAAGGTTGATGAGTTCACAAGTTTATCACAAAACAATAAAATTCATCATTTTGATAGACCATAAGATTTAAATCCTGCATGGTACAAATGGGCCCGAATCCTATACCCACCTGTAATGTACATGCGATATCTTTTAAATACAGTACACCTTTCTCGTGTACGAAATCATCTTTCATAAATCTTAGTAACCATACACATATCTTGTGCACAAAAAATAACATACACATAACCTGTGTATAAAATCATTCTCTCGATACATAACATTCACTTTTCATTGCTTTTATAACTTGGCTTGGTAACCGACCTTAACATATAATGCGCATAATAATATCTCCAAAACAGAACATCTCGTCTGTATAATAATCATATAAACTTCGAAGTACTAAACACCACGCCCACTAGCTCTTCCGTCTAGTGAACATTCTGGGTGGGGTGTTAAACCCGGTAGCTACCTTTAGGATTCGCGTCAATTAGGCGTGCACTAATTCTAAAAATTAGTGATGTTCCCTAATTCTTAGGTTACCAAGCAATAATAATCAGGGGAAAAATATTCATATCAATTGTGGCAATTATCACGTCCACATAATTCAATGGTGGCAATTATCACGTCCACATAATTCATTCGAGGAATGTTTTTCTTGTGTCTATCTCGTCAAACATTTATAAAAGCATTTCATGTATTTGTAGTTCAAAATGTATTTCAAAAGCATTTAATAAAGCAGTTATAAAAGTGGCGCATGTATTCTCAGTCCCAAAAATATAAAGAGTAAAAGGGAATCAAATGAACTCACCATACTGTATTTTGTAGTAAAAATACATATGACAATATTGATTAACTGAACAATGCATGGTTTGTCTCGGATTCACGAACCTATATCATTTATATATTTATTAATATTCATAGTTGAAATTTGAACACACATATATATAAGTGTATTAGTTATATCATTTCTAAGTTAATATATATATGTTTTATATGTTCGTTTTATATATAAAAATATTAAATTTTGTTATGTTATATGTGTTAATTATATATATATATATATATATATATATATATATATATATATATATATATATATATATATATATATATATATATATATATATATATATATATTATGTATGTATTTCATTTGTTTATCGAAGCAGTAGTTCCAATTATACTAAGTTAATATTAGTAAAAATAATAGTAATAACATTAATAATATACTTATGTTAATAAATATATTTTTATATAACTAGCTTATGTTTTGCCAAAAATTAATAGTTGTAATTATAACAGATTAGGTATAATGATAGTAACAATGGTAATATTAATATTAAAAATGTTAATTTTTAATGATAAATACTAATTAGGATAATCATATTAATAATTAGTAATGATATCATTATTAGTAATACGTAGGTTAATATTAATAATACTAATAATACTTCTAATAATTATAAATTGATACTAAGACTAATATTAATATTAGTTTGTGTTATTTTCATAATTACAATAATAATAATAATCATTTTAATAATAATAATAATAATAATAATAATAATAATAATAATAATAATAATAATAATAATTGATAAGGCTAAAAAGGAACATATATTTCATAGCAATATCCCTCCTAAATAATAGGTTTTCATATGTAATTGTATTATATTTTCATTGTAATTGTTTAAATAAATAAGTGCGAAGACAAAAGGCGAAAACGAAGATTTGAAGACACAAACGTCCAAAAAGCTCAAATGTTCAAGATACAATTCAAAAGGTTCAATTTATTGATGAAAAACGTCTAAAAATGACAAGAGTACAAGTTACAAAACGCAAAGTACAAGATATTAAATTGTACGCAAGGACGTTCGAAAATCCGGAACCGGGACATGAGTCAACTATCAACGCCCGACGCAACGGACCAAAAATTACAAGTCAACTATGCACAAGAATATAATATAATATTTAAATAATTATATAAATTATTTATATATTATATATATTTAAAAATTATGTCGACAAGCTATGAGACAAATGATCCTGAGCTGGATTTTCAAACTCCGCGACTCGCGGAGTTTGAAGGCTAAAAACTCCACGACTCGCGGAGCTGTCAGAAATCAAAACTCCTATAAAAGGTCACGAATTCTGCGAGTAAAAATAACATAATAATAATAATACTCCCTAGTATAATATAAATAAATATAATATATATATATATATATATATATATATATATATATATATATATATATATATATATATATATATATATATATATATATATATATATATATATAATAATATAGATTAGTGTTATATTAGATTAGTTCGGGTTATGTAAAGGTTATTTTACGGGTTTTAAAGTCGGAGCTATGTCCGTGTAACACTACGCGATAAATAATCAATGTAAGCTATGTTCTCCTTTTTAAATTAATGTCTCGTACTTAAGTTATTATTATGCTTATTTGAGCCGAAGTAATCATGATGTTAAGCTAAATATTAGAGATGGGGTAATTGGGTTTTGTACCATAATTGGGGTTTGGACAAAAGAACGACACTTGTGGAAATTAGACTATGGGCTATTAATGGGCTTTATATTAAATTAACGATACCTCGTTAATTTAATATAAAGGTTATGATTTGACGTATCTATATATAACCACATACGCTTAATCGGACACGATGGGCGGGATATTTATAAGTACGAATTATTGTTCATTTGACCGGACACGGGGATGGATTAATAGTCAATGGACTCATTAAAACAGGGGTGGATTACATTCAAGGGTAATTGGTGTAATTGTTAACAAAATATTAAAACCTTGGTTTACACACAGTCGATAACCTGGTGTATTCATTAAGCAAAGTATTAAGACCTTGT
The DNA here is from genome assembly GCF_046630445.1 of Rutidosis leptorrhynchoides. Lineage (NCBI taxonomy): Eukaryota > Viridiplantae > Streptophyta > Magnoliopsida > Asterales > Asteraceae > Rutidosis > Rutidosis leptorrhynchoides. The sequence continues at coordinate 205,178,350 of NC_092338.1, read as the reverse complement.
TACAGTTCGAATCCCCAGTTAGTTGGAATATTTGACTTCGGGTATAAGGTTAAATTTGCCGAGCAGTTTATAATTATGACCGATGAACTATTATGGACAAAAACCAGATAAGTTTCAAATACATCCAGGACAAAGGACAATTAACCCAGGACAATAAATTAAAATCAAAACATCAAACATCATGGTTACGGAAGTTTAAATAAGCATAATATATTTTATTTCATTTTTCCTCGTACTTTTATTTATTGTCATTTTAATTATTATTATTTATTTTATATTGTTATTTAAATATCGTCATTTACTATACGCTTCGCTTAAAATATAAATCGACAAACCGGTCATTAAACGGTAAACCCCCTTTTATATATTATTATATATAATTATATATATTTTGTACAAATATAGTTGTTTAAAAATATAGTGTGCAATAAGCCCGCTCCCTGTGGAACGAACCGGACTTACTAAAAACTATACTACTCTACGATTAGGTACACTGCCTATAGTGTTGTAGCAAGGTTTAGGTATATCCCATTTGTAAATAAATAATTAAAACTTGTGTAATTTTTAATAGTATTTCTTGTAAAATTAATAGTATTTTATATACACCTCGCACGACATCAAGTTTTTGGCGCCGCTGCTGGGGAACTTGGCGAAACGCTATATTTTTAATATATATTTGTATAAATATATTTTTAGAAAAACAATATCAAAAAAAAAAAAAAAAAACACGTCGAATTAAAAACTGTACCAGAGTTGAATTTTGGAACCCCGCGAGTCGCGGGGTTTGCTGCTTGAAATACCGCGACTCGCGGAGACACTCTGACACACGTGACAGAACCCTAATTTCACATTAATTACGGATTTTATTATTATTATTATTATTAAACCCTAATTAGTTTAATTATTATAATTAGTTTAAGTTTTTTTAATTAAATTGTATTTTAAATTTTAATTAGTTTTATTATATGTAAAATTAATAGTTTTAATAAATAAATAATATAAAAATAATATTTTTATAAAAATTGTACTTTTTACAAATTTTTGTATATTTTTATATTTTGTCCCTTTTTAATCGTTTTAGCGTAATATTTGTATTTTTAGCTCATATTTAGTTTTAAACTTAGTTTTTGCCATAGTTATTTTTACTTCTAGATTTTTAGGCTTTGCCGTAAAATCCCTCAAGTGCTTTTTCTTTAGACTAAGATTTAGGTGCTTTAGAATTTTGCGACGCCGTTTTTATATTTTAGTACCTTTTTAAGTTATTACCATTTGGGATATAGTTTTTCTTTTAAGCTTTAATATTTTTAGACGCAACTTTTAATTCTTAGTTTTTAATTCCTTTTTAAGTTACGACGCGCTATTTTCTTATTTTTATTTTTCGACGTTTTTCGACGCGCATTCTTTTTCTTTCTTATTTCTCGACGCTTTAGTTTTTAGGACTTAGAAATTTTCTCTATTTCTTATCTAATATCTCAAACAGAAAGAAAAATTATTTAAGTGGTTAAATTAATGGACGTTGACAATTTTCTGCTTCGTAGTAATAGTTGGATTTGTTAGTGGCTGAGTTGTGAGCTTCCGATTTAAAGGGTTCTGGCTCCCTGCTGCATCTTTTGGCTATTCGAAACGTGGGCAAAAGCAGAAAAGTCTATTAATTGGACAACTTATATAAGTTTTTCTATTTTTATAACTAATAGGATAATTAGTAAATGCACCACATTGTAGCTAAAATTTGGCCCTCGCAATAAAATGGAAAATTTTGAAAACAAGGCTATGGAAACTCTTTTTGATATCCAAAATCAATTAAATCAATACTCTCAAACGAGTGTTGATGACAATTCGTTCGGTCAATCTTGGATCACGAATGACGAAACAATAACTGGTTGTGAAATCTGTGGAGATTATCACTCAACATGGGAATGTTATTATTACGTTCCTATGAAAAATTACGCACCCACGGAACCTGAATGGAATGATTATGAAGAATACAATTCAAATTGGGATTATTCCCAAAAATATATCCAAACTCAACAACCAGTAGACGAGGAAAATTACGTGTCTGAAAATTTATTAGACAATATGAAAATCAAACTCGAAGAACTCAATGCTCAAAATGAACAAATGAGAGAGTTTGTAAACCGGCAAGCTAAAACTCTATCAGACTACACACCTGTTGATCTGAGGAGTCGTGTGCAAGAAAATCTCATATCATCGAATTTTGATGAATTCGAGAGCTCCGAAATCACCAACTATCCCGATGATACTTTTTATTCAGTCTTACCAATTTCACAACATATCGACACATTAGCCTCTACCGACGAAATCATCGATCCATCAATGGATAAAGAAGAAGTAAGGGTAACAAATTGGTACTCTTGGGAATACGATAACGTTGAAAATTTTACCCCCGAGGCCAAACCGAACTTCACCATTCCACAACCTTCCAACCCAATATTCTCAATAGACGAGTCATCCACCGAAAATGAACTACGATCTGTAATAGATAACGACACCTCGAATTTCACCCAATTGGGTAATAGAGGTAAAAACTTTGACGTCGAGAATAAAAGGAAGGAAACGTTAGAAATTGTCCACCCTATAATATGTATGTCGGTGTATATCGATCCATTTGACCAAGAACCAGAAAAGAGACATATCCATTTACTAAAAGCTACACTTAAAAAAGAATTAAGTAGTGACGATCGGGTGGGTCTAAACTTTAAACCCATTAATATATTTTATACCACCCGAGATGTAAATAACTGGCTCACTATTTTAATTCGTGGAACTTATTCTACCGACTTCACATGTCGTCAGCTAAGTGTGGGGAAGTTTAACCCCACTTAACGTTAAATTAGGGGTTCGGGTTAGTGCATAACTCGTTAATAAACATGCATAATAAATTAGGGTAAAAGACGCATTTTTAAAGATTAGCAAACAGTTCAGAAAAGCAACCGTTTTTGAAGAAAAATATGTGTGATAAAACAAGAAGGAATGAACGATTAGCCGCGCCATCTATCATTCGACGAGCTTTGTAATTACAAACTGGGTATTTTCAATCACTTTTCTACACTAATCACCCTCATGAATTTATAATTAGAGTCTGATTTCATGCAAATGAGGGCATTGCATGATCTCAAGTGTGGGAAAGGGTTATAAATTCTCTCGGGTTTATACTTAGTTTATTTGCCAAATTTTGTGAAAATTTGAAAATTTTTCAACTAAATGAAGTCAAAATCATGTTTATACATATTTATGAACGATGAAAACTAGGTGTTAATACCGAAATTATCGTTACCTCGGAAAGGACATAAATTGAGAAACTCCCTAAAACGATTGAATTCATTTAAAATGGAATAAAGTAGAATAAAAAGGCAAAGAAAGAAACTAAGTGTGGGGAGAATGTGCCAAGTTATTCAATTAAAAACTATCTATCACATGTTTCTGTAAAGTTTATTGCAGGTGCTTTTGTTTTGGACTAAATTAACTATTTTACCTGATGAAAGAAAAGAAAAGATGGATCTACACGATGAATCAATTCCATCATTAAAAGGAAGTAAAGTCTTCCGAAAAAGACACGCGCTTCTTGATTTAGGTCAAGAAGTTGTCGTCCAGACCAGTTGTAGGTTGACGAAAAATCTAGAAAAGTCATCACTAAAATCAGCAGGAAATCCACGGACCTCAGCATCAAACAGGGTCGCCAGGTGGTCAGATTTATCCTAACCATGAGAAGGATTTATCTCGTACAATGGGGGGCACTGATGTGCAGCGGGGTAATATATAAAATAGCTTATTTTTAGCAGGAAATACTATTAAATACGATACAATTTTACACAAGATATTTATTTATTTATAGAATGGATATACTTAAACCTTGCTACAACACTTATAGGCAGTGTACCTAATCGTACAGTAGTGTAGTTTTTAGTAAGTCCGGTTCGTTCCACAGGGAATCTTTTTAAACAAAGCTTAACGCTATATTAGTTTACTTTTATAAAAATACAAATATATATATAAGTAATATTATTATTATAAAGGGGGGTTTTTACCGTTTAATGACCGGTTTGTCGATTTTAAAACTTTAGTCGCAGTTAAAACCAAATGTAAAATAATAAATAAATACAAGACTTAATTTAAAGCGTAAAGTAAATAACGATAATGAAATTGCGAATAATAAAAGTGCGATAAAATAAACTTGCGATAATTAAAAAGTACGATAATTAAAAGTGCAATTAAATACAATAACAATAAAAATGCGATAATTAGAAGTGCAATTAAATATAAAAATAAAGGAAATTAAATATGAAATAAAAGAATTATGCTTATTTAAACTTCCGTAATCATGATGTTTGACGTGTTGATTTTAGTTTTATGCCCATGGGTTAATTGTCCTTTGTCCTGGATTATTTAATATGTCCATACGGATTTGTCCATAATAGTCCATCAGTCATAAATATAAAGAGCGAAAGCCTTCGTCAAATTATTCTTATTCCCGAAGTCAAATATTCCAACTAATTGGGGATTCGAATTGTAACAAGGTTTTAATACTTTGTTTAATGAATACACCAGGTAATCGACTGCGTGTAAACCAAGGTTTTACTACTTTGTTAACAATTACACCAATTACCCTTGAATGTAATTCACCCCTGTTTCAACAAGTTTATTAACTATTAATCCAGTTCCGTATCCGGTAAAATGAATAATTATTGGTATTTATAGATATCCTGCCCACCGTACCCAGTCAAGCGTATGTGGTTATATATAAATACGTCAAATTATAAGTTTGTATATTAAATTAACAAGGTATTGTTTAGTTAATATAAAACCCATTAATAGCCCATAGTCTAATTTCCACAAGTGTCGTTCTTTTGTCCAAACCCCAATTATGGTACAAAGCCCAATTACCCAATTTTAGTAATTAGCCCAACATCATGATTACTTCGGATTAAATAAGCATAATAATAATTTAGCTACGAGACATTAATGTAAAAAGGTTGAACATAACTTACAATGATTAAAAATAGCGTAGCGTTACACGGACAGAATTTCAACTTACACCCTTATAACATTCGCTAACATACCCTTATTATTAGGATTAAAATTAAAATTAAAATTAAAATTAAAATTAAAATATAAATATAAATATATACGATATAGATAGAGAGATGGATGGATTTTTGGTTATTTTAGCGATCAGAATTCGTTTGCTTTTATAGGGATTTTCGACTTTTGGGGCTCCGCGACTCGCGGCATTTTTGCCTTCAAACTCCGCGAGTCGCGGAGTTTGAAATTACAGCTCAGTCCCTTTTGGAGTCTTTCTTGCCGACGGTTTATAATATATATATAATATATATATAATTAATATAATTAATTATATATTATATTATATTTATATACATAGTTAACTTGTAATTTTTAGTCCGTTGCGTCGAGCGTTGAGAGTTGACTCTGGTCCCGGTTCCGGATTTTCGAACGTCCTTGCGTACAATTTTATATTTTGTACTTTGCATTTTGAATCTTGTACTCTTGTAATTTCGAGACGTTTCTTATCAATAATTGGAACCTCTTTGATTGTCTTTTGTACTTTTGAGCTTTTTGGTCGTTTGCGTCTTCAATTCGTCGAATCTGTCTTTTGTCTTCACCTTTTTTTATTTAAACGAATATCACTTTTAAATAGAACAATTTCAACTAAAAGCTTGTCTTTCTTGAGGAATAATGCTATGAAATATATGTTCGTTTTTAGCATTATCAAATATTCCCACACTTGAGTGTTGCTTGTCCTCAAGCAATATAGTCTTGAAATACTAGAATCACTTCTTTATTCTTCACACTTTGTACATCAGTGATTTCTATACGGTGGTATGAACAATGGTAGTAACGATATGGTTTACAGTCCCACATGACTATAAAAATTTAGATCCATTAAGGAAATTGGATCTTTATGAAAACATTTGATCTTTTGAAAATTAAATCTAGTTTTTACCCTAGATAAGTTTTCCGGAATAACCCTTTACCGGTGTTTGCAAAATATTTTTGTGGGTTTGGTGGGTTTCAGATTTGAAAATTTTAGCTCAAAACTTATGGTTTTGTGTCACCCACTTGCTAACCTTGTATTTGGAAAGCAACACGTCCAGTTCACTTGTCCCGTATATTACCTTTCGGTAAACTACCGTCCGGTTATAAAGGAAAGCGTTGAACAAGCAACTGTTAAGGCAATGTCCCCTGACATGCTTTTAATTATGGTCTATAACGTGTCGGACGCAATTACTATCCTTGGTAGGAGCAATAGTAAAGCTTACCCTTATGATTTTTTCGATCTGGCACAAGGTCCTGTCTTTGACCATGCTATGCAACCACCGTTCTTACGGTTGACACCCGATTTAGTTCAGGTGACCTAATGAATTCCAGGTGAATTCCTAGGATTTTACGTTCAATGGTAATGAACGCATTGAAAATAGGGTTTTCAGAAAACAAATCGGTTTGTAATTTTGATCAAAATATTTTCTCGTTCAAGCTCGAGTTTAGATATCATTGAATTCCATGAGTTTGTAATTCTCAATCTTTAAGGTCAATCTCAAGGATTGAGTAATATCAGTCTTAAAAGCTGATTTTTAATCTTTAAGGAGATTATCCTTTCTGGGGATCTGATTCATTAGTCTTATCCAGCTAATTTGCATGGTGCCCCCCCATTTTACAAGATAAATCATTCTCATGGTTAGGATAAATCTGACCACTTGGCGACCCTGTTTAATGCTGAGGTCCGTGGATTTCCTGCTGATTTTAGTGATGACTTTTCTGGATTTTTCGTCAACCTACAGCTGGTCTGGACGACAACTTCATGACCTAAATCAAGAAGCGCGTGTCTTTTTCGGAAGACTTTACTTCCTTTTAATGATGGAATTGATTCATCGTGTAGATCCATCTTTCTTTTCTTTCATCGGGTAAAACAGTTTAGTTTAGTCCAAAGCAAAAGTATTTTCAGTTATTTGTTATAGATATATGTGACATATGTTTAAGATAACTTGGTAAATTTTCCCACACTTGGCTTTTATTTTCCCTTTTATCGTCCTCTATTCCATTTTAAATGAATTTTAACATTTTGGTTTGTTTCTCAATTTATGTCCTTTCCGAGGTAACAATAATTTCGGTGTTAAAACCTAGTTTTATCGTTCATAAATATGTATAAACATGATTTTGAGTTCATTTAATTGAAAATATTGAAAAATTTTACTAGAATTGGGTAGTCAGTATATAAGACTAGGGCTGTTCTTTATTATCAGAGAGCACTAGATTCTAATACAACTACTGCTTTACTAGTATTTTTAATGGTAACCAAGTGTATAAAGTAAAAAATTTTAAAATCCGAAAGAATTTAACCCCTTCCCACACTTAAGATCTTGCAATGCCCTCATTTGCAAGAAATCAGTAATAATTTAAATTATTGAGGGTGATTTGTGTAAAAATGAATAAATTTTTACCAAAGTTTCCAAATATATTGGCGTTTGTTTGCTGAATGATAAATGGTGCACATCATTTGTTCATTCCGTCTTGTTGTTATTTCACATATATTTTGCATCTTGTCGTCAAAATTAGTTGTTTTTGCTGAACTTAATGCCAGTCTTTGAAAATGCGTTGTTTTACCCTGTTGTGTACATAAGATAAACTGCAAACATATATACATATTTTTGAAGTTTGGTATATTACCCCACATTCAACAATTATTAAAATCTATGAATAAAAGTTAGACAATTATAAAAACTATTACAATATTAACAAAAGTATTAAACGTATCAATCATTACAAATTACAAAATAAATAAAACTAAGTAGACTAGGGATGATACTGGTATCAATAGGGGTTCCAGGCATAACCATAGGTGCTATAGAATGCTTCGGCAGGGTTATACGTAGGATACGGTGGCTGCATCTCTATAGACCAGGGAGGGAAGATGGGTTTCGGTGTAGGAATATAGTTTCTACCTATATGTTGGCAATGAGCTATGATTTGGTTCTGATGAACTTGCCAATCTTCAAATGCTCTCTGTCTAGCATTTTCGTACTCCTGAGAAGCTATAAACCTTTGCATTTCTTGCATCTCATTCCCCCCTCCTACATTACCTTGCTGTTGGTTTCTCTCAACCTGTGGATGTCTACCATGGTATGGTACTGCGGCGTTATTTCGCCTCTTCAAAACTTTCGCACCATGGTATACATTTAAACCTATAGTATCGCGGGGTTCTGGTTCTTCTACTAATAATCCCCCCCGACTTATATCCACACCGAGATATTCACCAATCAAAGTAATAAAAATACCACCTCCTATTATGTTATGCGGTCTCATCCCCCGAACCATAGCTGATAAATAATAACCCACACAATACGGTATACTTACAGCGTTTTGTGGGTCTCGAATACACATATGGTAAAACAAATCCTGTTCATTTACCTTTTCCTTGTTCTTACCCCTTTGTGTAATCGAATTAGCTAAAAACCTATGAATCACTCTTAATTCGGCTCTATCTATATCCAAATAAGAGTAATTTCCCCCTTTGAAACGGTGATGGCTTGTCATTTGACTCCACACACCGTGTGTATCAAAATTTTCATCTATCTTTCTACCGTTTAGTATCAACCCTCTACAATCGGCAGATGCTAAATCCTCAGGCGTATATATACGTAAAGCCTGAGCCATGTCCAGTAAAGACATGTGGCGCATCGAACCGCCTAACAAAAATCTAATAAAAGAACGATCGGTTAAACTAGCTACCCGATCATTTAACTCTATACTACACAACAATTCTTCACACCATACTTTATATACAGGTCTACGGATGGTGAATAAACTTACCCAGTCATTAAAAGTAGAATTACCATACCTCTGTACAAGTAATTCCCTAATTGGCCCGGCCAATTCTACAGCTTCTAAGGGTCCCCATTCTATGACCCTCGGTACCTCAACAACCTTAGAATGAAGAGTATGCAAACCCCTTTGATATTTTGGATAATCTATCCAAAGTCTGTCAAATCTCAGGTTCGGGTGCAACTCTTCCAAGTGCATATCAGAAAAGGTCATGACTGGATGAGGTATATCCTGCTTGTAGTAGTTATCCACCTCCTGTTGTTCCGCATTCTCAGCAGGAGCATTGCGAGCTTGGGATGAAGATTCACCCCTTTCAGTCTGCAAAACACATCAAACACAGTTTTTGTGCATCCAAATATGCATTAGTGTCAGCAAAATCATCAATCAAAATAATTACAATGATATGATCAATTTATATCAAACTTAAGCTCATTTTCACATTTTTATCAAATCTACACTTTTTCAAATAAGCATATACGAAAATGTTCGCCAAGTTCATAAGCATTCAATTCAAATAACATGTCAAAATAATCATTACTAGCAATTAAACAAGTTTCAAATGGCATTATCTCTCAAAAATCAAGTTCATGAATTTTAGACTTGAAAAAGTCCACTTTAATTCTCAAAATCATGTTTAGGCTCAAAGTTTGGATCATTTAACTACCTAGACATGTTACACTACTTAATTTAGCAACAATTCATGACAAAAATCGGCCATAACCTGTTTATATAAAAAAGCCCCAAATTTGCTCAAGAACACAAACCCTAGATTATTCAAAATTTGAAGTTTAAGGCTTCTAATCATGTTAAATAGCATCAATCTAGGTTATACAAGCATAATACATAAACAATTTAAGCATAATTACACTAAAAAGCATCAAAATCAAATTGGGAAAAAAAAATTGCTCAAGAACACTAATTTCGGATTAAATGGTGTTTAGGTGTAGAAATTTACCGTTTTTCTTGAGTAATTCCTAGATAGCATCCTTCTCAACACGATTTTAGCAAAAGATTTGATGATTAACGGTTAAAAATTGTGATTTTGGGGTGTGTTTTTCGTGTATTTTCGGGTTTTTTCGCTGTTCTTCGCAGTATTTTTTTGGGTGGGGGAGTGAACTGATCTGTTTTTTACGTTTTATTTTTTTCTGGGTTGTGGTCCCTCCGCGACTCGCGTTGTTTGGACCCTTCAAACTCCGCGAGTCGCGGAGTTTGCTATTTTTTTTTTTATAATCATTAACTTATAAAACAATTAAGTACTTAATTTTAAAATTTTGTTTCCCTTGTTATTTAGGACGAGGTCGTTTCGGATCGATGTCCTAGTCCGTCCCTCGACAAAATTTTAAAATTTATCTTTTTGTAGCGATTGTTTTAAAAGCTAAGATTTTTGGGTTTTTTCAATGTTTTTGGCATATTTTAATTCAATAAGATTAAAAATAATGATAATAAAAGTTCTCGTCCCTCCCTCGGGTAAAGCAATTTCGGTTCAAAGACCTAGTCTTCAACTTACGACGAATTTTAAAAATCATATTTTTAACTTAATGAGATAAAGTAAATTTTTGTTTTTAAATTCACACAACTTAAATATGAAATTCAAAATTAATATTAAAAATTCACACCAAACTTAAAATTTGAAAAGCATAAAATTAAAATTTCATATTTTAAAAATTAAAAAATCACACCAAACTTAATTTAAAAATTTACAAATTCATACCAAACTTATATTAATTTTTCAAATATTTACAATTTTAAATATATTGTTTTTACAAAGTTTACAATATTAATTTAAGATTTAAATATTAATTTTAAAAACATGGTAAAAATAAAATTAAAAATCTTTTTGGCTTTTTATCCCACTTTAATCAATCAAATATTATCAAAAATATGCGCCCCTCTTTTCGGTAAAGTAATTTCGGTTCCAAGACCTAATTTAACTCATGACAAATTTTTGAAATATTTTGGGTTGATTGTTTAAAGATATTTATACCTTAAGAATAAACGTTAAATTTCGCAGTGATGTAATAAATTTTTGTATGATATCAATAATTTCGGTCGCCAAACCTAATTTTATTCAATACCAATTTAATACTTTATAGCGAACAAATTAGCGTTTATTATCAAAAGGTTAAAAATAAAAAAAATAAAATAAAAACTGTACAGACTTACCTGTGAGATAGATTTCTTAGTTATATGATCTATCCCATTCATAAGATAGTCGGTTTAATTGGTTTTCCATGGCTACATAGGCGTAACCTCGAGCATTTAGTGTCTTTTCTTCTAAACATATGAACGGTCCGTCTCTGCATAAAGTAACAAATTCGGTATTTGAATAGGTTTGATTATTTGAACATTTACCTCCATGTGACCATTTTCCGCATTTGTGACATCGTTCTAGGTGTCGTGCTCTTCTTTTTGCTGCGGATTTTGATTTTCCTTTACCAAATTGTAACTTATTATCTTCGCATCTAGATTCTTTTCTAACTCCGTCCATTCTTTCTCTGATTACTGATACTAATTCACTCGGTAGTATGTCATTATTATGTTTAGTGATCAAAGCGTGTAGCATTAGACCATGGTTTAGTTCACAGGCAGTCTTCATTTCCTAAAAACCTAAAAAAAATAAAAATTCAGAATGGGGGGAGAAGACTAGTTTTTTAGGGTCTGCTAGGGAAAGACCATTCGGGTTCCATTTTCGAGAACTACACGAAAACAGACAATCTAACTCTAACAGAAATACATATTATCCTTTAAAGACTTGATTCTCCCCACACTTAGTTAGCTGTGGTGTCGAAATTGTGATTAACTTCGTTGTCGACTTCCATCGGACCATGTATGTAATGTTTAACTCTGTGACCATTAACTTTAAATTCAATCCCATTTGAATTTATTAATTCTATCGTTCCGTATGGGAAAACTCTTTTGACTATGAATGGTCCAGACTATCTTGATTTTAATTTTCCAGGAAATAGCTTGAATCGTGAATTGAAAAGAAGAACTCTGTCTCCTTCTTTAAATTCTTTTGAACTTCTGATTCTTTTATCATGCCATTTCTTCGTTCTTTCTTTATAGATTAACGAATTTTCGTATGCTTCATGTCTTAGTTCTTCTAATTCGTTTAGTTGACTTAATCGTAGACGTCCGGCTTCATGTAAATCAAGATTACATGTCTTCAAAGCCCAAAATGCTTTGTGTTCAATTTCTACTGAAAGATGACATGCTTTTCCATAAACAAGTCTAAAAGGTGTGGTTCCAATTGGAGTTTTGTAGGCTATTCTAAAAGCCCAGAGTGCATCCTCCAATTTAATGGACCATTCCTTTGGATTTGATCCTATGGTTTTCTCTAGAATACGTTTTAAAGCTCGGTTGGTATTTTCAACTTGTCCACTTGTTTGTGGATGATATGCGGTGGAGATTTTATGAGTTACTCCATATCTTTTAAGAACTTTCTCAAGTTGATTATTACAGAAATGAGTACCCCGATCACTTATTAAAGCTTTCAGTGTTCCAAACCTTGCAAAAAGACGTTTTAAAAAGTTGACTACAACTCGTGCATCGTTAGTTGGGAGAGCTTGTGCTTCCGCCCATTTAGATACATAATCAATGGCTACGAGTATATATAGATTATTATGAGATTTTGGAAATGGACCCATAAAGTCAATACCCCAAATGTCAAATACTTCACATACTTGGATGACATTTTGTGGCATTTCATCACGTTGACTTATTTTTCCGGCCCTTTGACATGCATCACAGGATTTGCAAAGAAGGTGTGTGTCTTTGTAAATTGTAGGCCAATAGAATCCAGCTTCATAAACTTTTCTTGCTGTTAGTTGAGGCCCATAATGCCCTCCTGTTGGTCCTGTGTGACAATGGTTTAATATTTTACTAGCTTCATCTCCAAATACACATCGGCGTATTATTCCATCTAGACAACTTTTAAACAGATGTGGATCTTCCCAAAAATAGTGTTTTATATCACTGAAGAATTTCTTTCGTCTTTGGTACGATAATCCTTTTTCAAGGAATCCACATACTAAATAATTTGCATAGTCTGCAAACCATGGAATTTCTTTATAATCTATCTTCAATAGATATTCATCAGGAAAGTTGTCTTGTATGGCCGATTCATTCAGAACTTCTAATTCGGGATTTTCAAGACGAGAAAGATGATCAGCGGCGAGATTTTCTGCTCCTCTTTTATCTCGGATTTCAATATCAAACTCTTGTAAGAGTAAGATCCAACGGATTAATCTTGGTTTAGCATCTTGTTTTGAAAATAGGTATCTAAGAGCAGAATGGTCGGTATAGACCACCGTTTTTGCTAGAACGAGATATGATCGAAATTTTTCAAAAGCAAAGACAATAGCAAGGAGTTCTTTTTCAGTAGTTGTATAGTTTGTTTGTGCTCCTTGTAACGTCTTACTAGCATAATATATAGGTTGAAATCGTTTTTCAATCCTTTGTCCTTTCATTCTTCAATTTTCTTCATCTAATTGATCTCCCATTGCAAAATCACTTGCATCGCACATTAGTTCAAATGGTAGATTCCAATTTGGTGTTATCATGATCGGCGCATTAGTGAGTTTTTCTTTAAGAATATTAAAAGATTTGATACACTCATCTGAAAAGATGAATGGAGCATCCTTTTCTAGGAGTTTATTCATAGGAGTGGCAATTTTAGAAAAATCTTTTATGAAACGTCGGTAAAAACCGGCATGCCCTAGAAAACTCCTAACTCCTCTAACATTGGTGGGATGTGGAAGTTTAGCAATTACATCTACTTTAGCTCTATCCACTTCAATTCCTTCTTTTGAAATTTTATGTCCAAGAACGATGCCTTCTTTAACCATGAAATGGCATTTCTCCCAATTAAGTACTAGATTTGATTTTTCGCATCTAATTAGCATTCGTTCCAGATTAACTAGACATGATTCAAATGTATCACCGAAGACTGAAAAGTCATCCATGAAAACTTCCATGCATTCTTCTATCATGTCGTGAAAAATCGCCATCATACACCTTTGAAAGGTTGCAGGGGCGTTACAAAGTCCAAATGGCATGCGTTTGTAAGCAAAAGTACCATAAGGGCACGTGAATGTGGTTTTCTCTTGGTCCTCGGGTGCTATTGGAATTTGAAAATATCCGGAAAATCCATCTAGAAAACAATAGTAACTGTTTCCGGCTAACCTTTCCAACATTTGATCTATGAAAGGTAAGGGAAAGTGATTTTTTCTGGTGGCGTCATTTAATTTTCTATAATCAATACACACACGCCATCCTGTTACAGTCCTAGTAGGAATAAGCTCATTTTTCTCATTTGTAATGACAGTCATGTCACCCTTCTTAGGTACGCATTGAACTGGGCTTACCCATGGACTATCAGAGATTGGATAAATTAGACCTGCATCTAGCAGTTTAATAATCTCTTTCTTAACTACATCTTGCATATTAGGATTTAGTCTTCGTTGGCATTGCACATACGTTTTATGACCTTCTTCCATAAGGATTTTATGTGTGCAATACGAAGGACTTATTCCTTTAATATCATGAATCTTCCATGCAATGGCTGGTTTATGAGCTTTCAACACAGAAATGAGTTGTGATTTCTCATTTTCAGTAAGAGAAGACGATATTATTACAGGTAATTCAGATTCACCATGTAAATAAGCGTATTCTAAATGGTTTGGAAGTAGCTTTAACTCTAATTTCGGAGGTTCTTCTATCGATGACTTGTATCGATATCTGTCTTCTTCTTTTAGCATTTGAATTTCTTCTGTTGTTGGTTCATATCCATTAGCTATAAGTGTAGCTAACATTTCAGCTTCATCAATTGGTTCATTACCTTCTCCTAAAGAACATTCTCCTGTTCCTTGTAATTCTGGAAATTCTTCTAATAATTCTGCATGTGCATCTATAGTTTGAATATAATAACATGTATCATCTGCAGATTGTGGTTGTTGCATTGCTCTATCAACTGAAAAGGTAACACTCTCATCCTCTATACTTAGGGTCAATTTCTTACCGAACACGTCTATCATTGCTTTAGCCGTGTTTAAGAATGGTCTTCCTAATATGAGAGGAACATGAGAATCTTCTTCCATGTCCAAAACAACAAAATCTACTGGAAATACTAAAGTACCAACTTTAACTAGCATGTTCTCCATTATCCCTCTAGGATATTTTATTGATCTATCGGCTAGTTGTATGCTTATTCTGATTGGTTTCAATTCTCCAAGGTCTAGTTTAGCGTATAGTGAATATGGCATTAGATTTATACTAGCACCTAAGTCTGCCAATGCTTCTATTGAACTAAGACTACCCAGAAAACATGGAATTGTGAAACTTCCTGGATCAGATAATTTTTCTGGTATCTTATTCAACAGCACTGCTGAACAATTAGCATTCATAGTAACAGCCGAGAGTTCTTCCATTTTCTTTCTATTTGAGATTAGATCTTTCAAGAATTTAGCATATCTAGGCATTCCTGAAATCACATCAATGAAAGGAAGATTTACATTTATCTGTTTAAACATATCCAAGAATTTGGATTGCTCGGCTTCAAGTTTCTCTTTCTTCATTTTACTCGGGTAAGGAAGTGGTGGTTGGTATGGTTTAACATAAGGTTTATCCTTAGCTGTGTTATCTTCATTAACCTTTTCAACTACCATTTCTTTTTCCTTATCTTAATCAGGTTGTGGTTCTTGTGGAGTAGGAATAGCTTCATCAGAAGTTACAGGTATTTCAGGTGGTTTAAGTGTTGTACCACTTCTTGTGGTAATGGCTTTAGCTGTTTCATTCCGGGGGTTAGCATTTGTATCACTAGGTAGACTTCCTGGTTTTCTTTCACCTATTAACCTTGCTAGGTTACTCACTTCTTGTTCCAGATTTTGAATAGAAGCTTGTTGATTTCTAAATGCTTGAGCATTTTGTTCATTAGTTTGTTTCTGAGAGGTGAAAAACTGCGTTTGAGTTTCAACTAGCTTCGTCATCATATCTTCTAAATTCGGCTTTTTATCATCGGTTTGTTGTGGTGGCTTGTTTTGAAAATTAGGTCTTTGCTGATTGTAAGTATTATTGGATACTTGTTGATTGCTAGGACCTTGTTGGTTGTTGTATGGAATATTTCTGTTATAATTCTGGTTTTGATTGTAAATCGGTCTTGGCGGTTGATAATTATTCTGATAATTATTTCCAGGCCTTTAGTTTATGTATGAAATATTCTCTCTTTGTTCCATTATTAATTCAATACTGAGACAATCTTTTGTCAAATGTGTTCCTCCACACTGCTCACAACTAATTCGTATTGAGTGAATATCTTTAGTCATCTTTTCCATTCGTCTCTCCACAGCATCTATCTTTGCGGAAATGGAATCTAAGTCATAGCTAGAATCGGCTCTAGCTGCTTTAGATGATCTAATGATATCTTTTTCTTGGTGCCACTCATGTGAGTGGGAAGCAGTGTTATCAATAATTTTGTAAGAATCAGTTTCGGTTTTCTTCATAATAGAACCACCAGCTGCTATATCTATGTCTTTTCTTGTAGTGATGTCGCATCCTTGGTAGAATATTTGTACTATTTGACAGGTGTCTAAACCATGTTGCGGACATCCTCTTAATAACTTTCCATATCTAGTCCACGCCTCATATAGAGTTTCATTTGGTTTCTGTGTAAACGTAACAATTTCTGCCTGAAGTCTTACGGCTTTAGATGCAGGAAAGAATTGTTTAAGAAATTTGTCAACTAAAACGTCCCATGTATCAATCGCCCCTTCAGGTAACGATTCCAACCAATCTTTGGCTTCTCCCTTTAAAGTCCAGGGAAATAACATGAGATATATCTGTTCATCCTCCACTTCTCGGATTTTAAATAGTGTGCAGATCCTATTAAAGGTACGTAGATGTTCATTTGGATCTTCCTTCGGCGCACCACTAAATTGGCATTGATTAGTCACCATGTGTAGAATTTGTCTTTTGATTTCATAATCTGGCGCATTAATGTCTGGATGAGTAATTGCGTGACCTTGGCCAGTGCGTTTAGCTCTCATTCGGTCTTCCATACTTAAAGGTTCCAGATTCTCCATAATTGAATTTGTTGAATCGGAATCACTAGAGGATTTTGATTTAATGGTTCGTTCCTCAACAATCTCTGTTTGAATGATTGGTGGTTCCGGAGGAAAGTTTAGTGGTTCAGGATCTACGAACCGTTCCTGAATATTCTCCGGATTCTCAATTGTGAGGTCGGGTTCAAAAAATGGATTATCGGAAATTTGAACTGAAGTACTTGGTCGACTGGATGACGATTCTAAAGAAAAATCAATGGCGGTTATATTTGCTAAATGTCTTGATCTAGTTACAGGTGGTGAACGTACAAAAGGTGGTGAACGTCTTGCTCGGTGCATTCACTAAATCTCCTATTAGTTTTTAAAAGGAAAGAAAAATTATAATAAGTTATCCAATCAATAGACTTTTCTGATTTTGCCCACGTTTCGAATAGCCAAAAGATGCAGCAGAGGGGCAGGATTCGTTTGGTCTCAATATAATTGAGGACTGTTTGGCTCCAATAACCCGGTCCACGTACAAATCCAACTATTACTACGAACCAGAAAATTTTGATGTCTATCAATTTAACCACTTAAAATAAATTTTCGTAATTTTAAGAAAATTAGATAAGAAGTAGAATAAAAATCTATGTCCTAAAAACTAGAATAGCGAGAAATAAGAAAGAAAAAGAGTTCGTCGGAAAAGGAAAAATGGTTGAAAAATAAAAGGTGACGGAAAAATTAGAGAAACTTATAAAACTTAAAAGTACTTGACTAACCTAACCTTATTACTACAACTAACTTAAAATTATAATCGCAAATTGAGATTACTAATTGGAATGATAATTGGTACATAGTAAAAGGTGTCTAAAAATATTAAAGCTTACAGGAAAAACTATATCCCAAAAGGAAATAACTTAAAAAGAAACTAAAACTTAAAAAGGCGTCGCAAAGTTCTAAAGCACTTAAATCTTAGTCTAAAGAAAAAGCACTTAAGGAATTCTACGGCAAAGCCTAAAAATCTAGAAGTAAAAATAACTATGGCAAAAACTATATTTAAAACTAAGTATGAGCTAAAAATACAAATATTACGCTAAAACGATTAAAAAGGGACAAAATATAAAAATATACAAAAAGTTGTAAAAATTACAATTTTTATAAAAATATTATTTTTATATTATTTATTTTATAAAACTATTAATTTTATAATTTAATTAAACTAATTTACTAAATAAAACAAATTAAATAAAAAGTAAAAGTTAAAATAAAACTAATTATAATAATAATAATAATTAGGGTTAAATAATAATTTTAATTAATAATTATCCGTAATAAATGCAGTTTAGGGTTTCTGTCGCGTGTCAGAATTACTCCGCGAGTTGCGGTATTTAAAGCTGCAAACCCCGCGAGTCGCGGGGTTTCAAATTTCAACCCTGGAACAGTTTAAATTTTACGCGTTTTTTTTTTTTTTTTTTAATTTTTCTGTTTTATAATCTAAAATTTATATATAATAAAAACTTATATTTAAAAACTAAAATAAAAATAGAATTACTTTATAATTTTATAAATAAAAATCTTAAAACTAGATTTATATACATATATTTTTTTTTCGGTTTTTATATTTATAAAATATATTTATAAAATAAATTAAATAAAACTTATATTTTTACATACTAAAGAAACTTTATAAAACTTAAATATTTATCAAACTCCTAAAAATATTTATATTTTTGTTTTTCTTTTTATATTTTCGAATATTTAAAACGTATTTTTATAAAAACGAATTTTAATAAAAGTAAACTAAAAATCTTTTTTTTTTATGTAGCGTTGCGCTTCCGGCTTTTAAGCGATTCCCCGGCAGCGGCGCCAAAAATACTTGATGTGCAGCGGGGTAATATATAAAATAGCTTATTTTTAGCAGGAAATACTATTAAATACGATACAATTTTACACAAGATATTTATTTATTTATAGAATGGATATACTTAAACCTTGCTACAACACTTATAGGCAGTGTACCTAATCGTACAGTAGTGTAGTTTTTAGTAAGTCCGGTTCGTTCCACAGGGAATCTTTTTAAACAAAGCTTAACGCTATATTAGTTTACTTTTATAAAAATACAAATATATATATAAGTAATATTATTATTATAAAGGTGGGTTTTTACCGTTTAATGACCGGTTTGTCGATTTTAAAACTTTAGTCGCAGTTAAAACCAAATGTAAAATAATAAATAAATACAAGACTTAATTTAAAGCGTAAAGTAAATAACGATAATGAAATTGCGAATAATAAAAGTGCGATAAAATAAACTTGCGATAATTAAAAAGTACGATAATTAAAAGTGCAATTAAATACAATAACAATAAAAATGCGATAATTAGAAGTGCAATTAAATATAAAAATAAAGGAAATTAAATATGAAATAAAAGAATTATGCTTATTTAAACTTCCGTAATCATGATGTTTGACGTGTTGATTTTAGTTTTATGCCCATGGGTTAATTGTCCTTTATCCTGGATTATTTAATATGTCCATACGGATTTGTCCATAATAGTCCATCAGTCATAAATATAAAGAGCGAAAGCCTTCGTCAAATTATTCTTATTCCCGAAGTCAAATATTCCAACTAATTGGGGATTCGAATTGTAACAAGGTTTTAATACTTTGTTTAATGAATACACCAGGTTATCGACTGCGTGTAAACCAAGGTTTTACTACTTTGTTAACAATTACATCAATTACCCTTGAATGTAATTCACCCCTGTTTCAACAAGTTTATTAACTATTAATCCAGTTCCGTATCCGGTAAAATGAATAATTATTGGTATTTATAGATATCCCGCCCACCGTACCCAGTCAAGCGTATGTGGTTATATATAAATACGTCAAATTATAAGTTTGTATATTAAATTAACAAGGTATTGTTTAGTTAATATAAAACTCATTAATAGCCCATAGTCTAATTTCCACAAGTGTCGTTCTTTTGTCCAAACCCCAATTATGGTACAAAGCCCAATTACCCAATTTTAGTAATTAGCCCAACATCATGATTACTTCGGATTAAATAAGCATAATAATAATTTAGCTACGAGACATTAATGTAAAAAGGTTGAACATAACTTACAATGATTAAAAATAGCGTAGCGTTACACGGACAGAATTTCGACTTACACCCTTATAACATTCGCTAACATACCCTTATTATTAGGATTAAAATTAAAATTAAAATTAAAATTAAAATATAAATATAAATATATACGATATAGATAGAGAGATGGATGGATTTTTGGTTATTTTTGCGATCAGAATTCGTTTACTTTTATAGGGATTTTTGACTTTTGGGGCTCCGCGACTCGCGGCATTTTTGCCTTCAAACTCCGCGAGTCGCGGAGTTTGAAATTACAGCTCAGTCCCTTTTGGAGTCTTTCTTGCCGACGGTTTATAATATATATATAATATATATATAATTAATATAATTAATTATATATTATATTATATTTATATACATAGTTAACTTGTAATTTTTAGTCCGTTGCGTCGAGCGTTGAGAGTTGACTCTGGTCCCGGTTCCGGATTTTCGAACGTCCTTGCGTACAATTTTATATTTTGTACTTTGCGTTTTGAATCTTGTACTCTTGTAATTTCGAGACGTTTCTTATCAATAATTGGAACCTCTTTAATTGTCTTTTGTACTTTTGAGCTTTTTGTTCGTTTGCGTCTTCAATTCGTCGAATCTGTCTTTTGTCTTCACCTTTTTTTATTTAAACGAATATCACTTTTAAATAGAACAATTGCAACTAAAAGCTTGTCTTTCTTGAGGAATAATGCTATGAAATATATGTTCATTTTTAGCATTATCAGTCACCGTGCAAATTAGCTTGATAAGACTAATGAATCAGATCCCCAGAAAGGATAATCTCCTTAAAGATCAAAAATCATCTTTTAAGACTGATATTACTCAATCCTTGAGATTGACCTTAAAGATTGAGAATTACAAACTCATGGAATTCAATGATATCTAAACTCGAGCTTGAACGAGAAAATATTTTGATCAAAATTATAAACCGATTTGTTTTCTGAAAACCCATTTTCAATGCGTTCATTACCATTGAACGTAAAATCCTAGGAATTCACCTGGAATTCATTAGGTCACCTGAACCAAATCGGGTGTCAACCGTAAGAACGGTGGTTGCATAGCATGGTCGAAGACAGGACCTTATGCCAGACCGAAAAATTCCTAGGGTGAGCTTTACTTTTACTCCTACAAAGGATAGTAATTGCATCCGACACGTTATAGACCATAATTAAAAGCATGTCAGGGGATATTGCCTTAACAGTTGCTTGTTCAACGCTTTCCTTTACAACCGGACGGTAGTTTATCGAAAGGTAATATACGGAGCAAGTATACTGGACGTGTTGCTTTCCTAATACAAGGTTAGCAAGTGGGTGACACAAAACCACAAGTGTTGAGCTAAAATTTTCAAATCTGAAACCCACACAACCCACAAAAATATTTTGCAAACACCGGTGAAGGGTTATTCCGGAAAACGTGTCTAGGGTAAAAGCTAGATTGAATTTTTAAAAGATCAAATGTTTTCATAAAGATCCAATTTCCTAACGGATCTAAATTTTCATAGTCATGTGGGACTGTAAACCGCCTTTCAAATGTGCACTTTGCTTTGGGAATCGAAAGTAAATCGGCTATTTGATTGCAAGTGTCGTTGACCTAAACCCGAGGCAACTGTGGATGACACACCCACCTTTAACCATGGTTCTATCGTTACTATCATTGTTTATACCACCATATCAAAATCACTGATGTACAAAGTGTGATGAATAAAAAAGTGATTCATGTATGTTTTTATTTCAAATTCTGTATTGCTTGAGGACAAGCAACGCTCAAGTGTGGGGATGTTTGATAAGGCTAAAAAGGAACATATATTTCATAGCAATATCCCTCCTAAATAATAGGTTTTCATATGTAATTGTATTATATTTTCATTGTAATTGTTTAAATAAATAAGTGCGAAGACAAAAGGCGAAAACGAAGATTTGAAGACACAAACGTCCAAAAAGCTCAAATGTTCAAGATACAATTCAAAAGGTTCAATTTATTGATGAAAAACGTCTAAAAATGACAAGAGTACAAGTTACAAAATGCAAAGTACAAGATATTAAATTGTACGCAAGGACGTTCGAAAATCCGAAACCGGGACATGAGTCAACTATCAACGCCCGACGCAACGGACCAAAAATTACAAGTCAACTATGCACAAGAATATAATATAATATTTAAATAATTATATAAATTATTTATATATTATATATATTTAAAAATTATGTCGACAAGCTATGAGACAAATGATCCTGAGCTGGATTTTCAAACTCCGCGACTCGCGGAGTTTGAAGGCTAAAAACTCCACGACTCGCGGAGCTGTCAGAAATCAAAACTCCTATAAAAGGTCACGAATTCTGCGAGTAAAAATAACATAATAATAATAATACTCCCTAGTATAATATAAATATATATATATATATATATATATATATATATATATATATATATATATATATATATATATATATATATATATATATATATATATATATATATATATATATATATATATTAGTGTTATATTAGATTAGTTCGGGTTATGTAAAGGTTATTTTACGGGTTTTAAAGTCGGAGCTATGTCCGTGTAACACTACGCGATAAATAATCAATGTAAGCTATGTTCTCCTTTTTAAATTAATGTCTCCTACTTAAGTTATTATTATGCTTATTTGAGCCGAAGTAATCATGATGTTAAGCTAAATATTAGATATGGGGTAATTGGGTTTTGTACCATAATTGGGGTTTGGACAAAAGAACGACACTTGTGGAAATTAGACTATGGGCTATTAATGGGCTTTATATTAAATTAACGATACCTCGTTAATTTAATATAAAGGTTATGATTTGACGTATCTATATATAACCACATACGCTTAATCGGACACGATGGGCGGGATATTTATAAGTACGAATTATTGTTCATTTGACCGGACACGGGGATGGATTAATAGTCAATGGACTCATTAAAACAGGGGTGGATTACATTCAAGGGTAATTGGTGTAATTGTTAACAAAATATTAAAACCTTGGTTTACACACAGTCGATAACCTGGTGTATTCATTAAGCAAAGTATTAATACCTTGTTACAGTTCGAATCCCCAGTTAGTTGGAATATTTGACTTCGGGTATAAGGTTAAATTTACCGAGCAGTTTATAATTATGACCGATGAACTATTATGGACAAAAACCAGATAGGTTTCAAATACATTCAGGACAAAGGACAATTAACCCAGGACAATAAATTAAAATCAAAATGTCAAACATCATGGTTACGGAAGTTTAAATAAGCATAATATATTTTATTTCATTTTTCCTCGTACTTTTATTTATTGTCATTTTAATTATTGTTATTTATTTTATATTGTTATTTAAATATCGTCATTTACTATACGCTTCGCTTAAAATATAAATCGACAAACCGGTCATTAAACGGTAAACCCCCTTTTATATATTATTATATATAATTATATATATTTTGTACAAATATAGTTGTTTAAAAATATAGTGTGCAATAAGCCCACTCCCTGTGGAACGAACCGGACTTACTAAAAACTATACTACTCTACGATTAGGTACACTACCTATAGTGTTGTAGCAAGGTTTAGGTATATCCCATTTGTAAATAAATAATTAAAACTTGTGTAATTTTTAATAGTATTTCTTGTAAAATTAATAGTATTTTATATACACCTCGCACGACATCAATAATAATAATAATAATAATAATAATAATAATAATAATAATAATAATAATAATAATAATAATAATAATAATAATAATAATAATAATAATAATAATAATAATAATAATAATAATAATAATAATAATAATAATAATAATAATATTTAGTGATATTACTTAATAATAACTAACATGACAATAATAATAATCATATCAAAAATTTAACATAATAATAACAATTTATAATAACAATAACAATAATAATAATAATAATAATAATAATAATCATGTTAATAACAATAATAATCATAATAATAATAATAATAACAACTAAAATGTAATGGCTACCTTAAAGTGTGATTTCAAAAAAAAAAAAAAAAAAAAAACTATATGTCTCCATCCAGAATCGAACCAGAGACCCCCTGCTAACCTCACAACACACTCACCATCGATCCACTTAAGCTTTTCTAATTTAAAACCCCCACATATCTGTATATCTGATATATCTATATAATCTGATTCACCTTCTTCCTCATGTAGATAAGTCAGACAGTTTGGACACCCTAATCACACTAGAAATTTGCTAGCTTTAATTAAGTCTCGATATTAAATTATAAACATTCTAAAATGAAAGATTTTGATTTAACAGATACAAACAGAAATAAAGAAAATATATTTTCTGTATCAGACTTTGTTAAAAGTATATGAGCTCGAATCTTGTTTTAAAAATATAGATAGTTTTAACTAATATTTATAACATAAAAGAAGTTACAAACGACTCATAGAAACTACCTGGATCCTTAATTGATCCTGAAACATCCAATTGAGCTCGAATTTAACTATGAACTAATCTGTTGACTTTTTCAAATAAACTTTGACTTTAGAAATTCGAATTCGATAAGTAGAATTGGATCTTGAGAATTTGTAGGCAGTTAAAACGAAGCCTTTCGAACAAGGTACCATTAACACATTTTGAAAATTTATTCTAATTTGAATCTTGACTCAAAAGTTGAAGAACAGAGACGTCCTCCTGTTTTATAAAAATTGATTTTTTTTTAATTTCAATGTTTTTAATCGTAAATGTGATAGCAGGTAGTTATATGGAGGATAAATGTTAATATTACAGATCATTAGTCACAATTGGACTTTGTTTGATAGCTTAATTGATTCGGTTTACTTGCAAATCATAAACAGAAGATAGAATAAAGAAAATAAAAGGCGTACGAATTTTACTAACTCATTTTTTTATCTAGTGATTGTTTGGAATCAGATTGTGCTGGGTTTTGTCAGCAAACAAAATTTCTTATAGAATGACAACGATTGCAATATAAATCATTTTTCCAATCTGTAGTTAAATATGTATAATGTGTATATATATATTTAATATATCTGTATATGTATAAGTAATCTGTATGTTATTATATATCTGACCTGATATATATATCCGTATATATATGTGTATCTAACATATTAATTTTTGTAATATTACTTAACAGCATAAATCCCTTATTAATTTTAAGAATATCATTTATTTTTAATAAGGATAAGAATACTAATACTAATAATAATAATAATAATACTTTTATTAATATTGATAAATATATTTAGATATATAAATTTCATGTTTATTTTTTAACATAATAACTTTAATAATATTTAATAATAATAATGGTAAACATAATAATAAGGATTATAATCTTAAAGATAATAATAATAATCAACAATTTATTTAAATCTTAACAAATTTGTAATTTCAACTTTCCCATAAAAATATTTATAATAAAAATCTTTATTATGATAACTTTAAAACTATTAGCATTTATTAATCACAATTATAACAATAATAATAATATAATTAATACTAGTATTGATATTAGTATTATTAATAATAATGAAAGTAAAAAAAATATTATGATACTTTATCCTTAATTTGTGATTATATCTAATATATTAATATTTCATATTATTATAATATTGAATAATTACATAATATCTATAACTTTTATATATCTCAATATACATCTAATAATTTATATATATCTATACATAGATTTATTTTAATAGCAACTTTCTTATCTTGTATTTTATTTTACATATTGATTTCTAATGATTAATTTATATTTTATTAATCCAAGTTAATATATATACACTTATATTTATATTTATATTTATATTTATATATTTATATTTATATATATATATATTTAATTTTAACAATTGTTCGTGAATCGTCGGGATTAGTCAAAGGGTAAATGAATTCATGTAAACAGTTCCGAAAATTTTGAGATTCAACTAAAGTGACTTTGCTTATCCTGTCGAGTTCATATTAAAATCAAGTTTAAATTTGATCGAAAATTTCCGGGTCGTCACAGTACCTACCCGTTAAAGAAATTTCGTCCCGAAATTTGATCGAGGTCGTCATGGCTAACAATAAGAATGTGTTCATGACGATTATGAGTTGATAAATAGAGTTTTTATCATTATTGAATAATATAGATAAAATGATTCGATTAATCGAAATGTATGAATGAAGCTATCACAAAAGATCGAGATGAAGAAATGGAGATTTTCCATATGTTATGACGTAGTCACGATTGAATTTCAGAATTCAAGGGATTTAAAGAAAATCTTCGAAATCTAAGAGATTTGATTCTTCGGCGAATAAGGAGATTAAGATCTCTATAATTAAATACGGTGATCTGCCTCGATTACACTGTCTGATATTTCCATTATAAATTAAACTCTTCCGTTCCATTATTCTCACCACTCCTATACCCAATTCCCTAATTCAAAAGATTTTGAAAATTCTTAATCCAGTTCTGATCCTTGTCCTTATCCTCACTATCACAACAATCATTCTCCTTTTTCAACTCCCACCGAAGGAATCTGTTAATCTCTACTATTACCTTGGAGTTATAGTATTTCTAATTCTCCCGTGTCTTTATCTTACTATACGTATTGATATACACGGCTTGTAATTTAGGTGTTGTTATCGGACTTTATATTTTTCCTTATAATTCGGAGTTCTATGCTTTTGTTTCTTCTTCCCGACTTTAAGTCAAGCGAATAATGGTCCAGAATTCGTAGGTTTGGAGTTTCGAATGATTATAATGTTCTAAGCAACAAAGAACGTAATAGCACGATTCGATTTGTCAAATTACCAGAATCACTGAGAATATAACTATCAAGAATATATTTTCTTGATATGTTCAGAAGTTAATCAGAATGAAAGAGTTATGTAACATGCCACATGATAACGTTATGATCTGTGAATCATCACGTCCCATTAGAAACTCAGCATGACTTACTGTAATATAATCACGTTGATCAAGTGTCATTATATTATACTAATTCATTCATCAATTTCTTTACATTTCTCCAGAATTCATTCATAAATTAAACTTAAATTTTACAGGAATTTTTAGAAACTAAAGTAGTTTCCATTATGATGTAATATAGATAGCACGAAGAGATAAATAATTTCGGACGAGAATATTTATGAAAATATCTTCAGAAATATCGAAGATATTTATGATGATATTTTGGAATTTCTAAGTTCGATGGTTGATGAAGAAAGATTTTTCGCAAGATTTTAACATGAGTACGGAGCAAGATATTCGTTGAAGGTTTCATCAGAAACATAATCATCAGGATTCTTTATGTACAAGTTTAGTCCTTGTGATTTGTTCACAGCCTCCTTCATAATTTCGCATAATCCGCTTTTCTGAATTTCGGAGTGAAAGATCATATTTCTAATAGATAAATGTTATATGTATACATATAACTGTTGATGTAGAAACATTTCGAGTTTTCAAAGTACTGATTGCTGATTCTCGGTAATTGGTATGACAATTATTGTTACAGGGTATATATGAATACACGATGGGGTTTAAATGAATATAATGATTTTTCGGAAAGTCCAAAATCATTGAAGTTGTTGGTAAGTTTACTGCTAATGTGGTGGAATATAAATGGCTCACTGGTAATGATGACGACAGGAAAACTTATATATCGAGGTTATAATAAGGCTAATTCGAATGGAAGTCGATGTAGAGACCCGTCCTAATCCACCTGGACGAAGTCTTCATCAGATGGTCCCATTGCGAGGTTCTGCCCTCTATATGCCATGAACGACTCCATGTACTATCTTTAAAATGAGCAAATGCACAGCGGAAGATTTCTTTCGTACCTGAGAATAAACATGCTTTCAAGTGTCAACCAAAAGGTTGGTGAGTTCATAAGTTTATCGTAAACAATAAAATTCATTATTTTGATAGACCACAAGATTTAAATCCTCCATGATACAAATGGGCCTGAATCCTATACCCACCTGTAATGTACATGAGATATCTTTTAAATACAGTACACCTTTCTCGTGTACGAAATCATCTTTCATAAATCTTAGTAACCGTACACATATCTTGTGCACAAAAATAACATACACATAACCTGTGTATAAAATCATTCTCTCGATACATAACATTCACTTTTCATTGCTTTCATAGCTTGGCTTGGTAACCGACCTTAACATATAATGCGCATAATAATATCCCCAAAACCGAACATCTTATCTGTATAATAATCATATAACTTCGAAGTACTAAACACCACACCCACTAGCCCTTCCATCTAGTGAACATTTTGGGTGGGGGTATTAAACCCGGTAGCTACCTTTAGGATTCGCGTCAATTAGGCGTGCACTAATTCTCAAAATTAGTGATGTTCCCTAATTCTTAGGTTAGCAAGCAATAATAATCAGGGAAAAAATATTCATATCAATTGTGGCAATTATCACATCCACATAATTCAATGGTGGCAATTATCACGTCTACATAATTCATTTGAGGAATGTTTTGCTTGTGTCTATCTCGTCAAATATTTATAAAAGCATTTCATGTATTCGCAGTTCAAAATGTATTTCCAAAGCATTTAATAAAGTAGTTGAAAAAGTAGCGCATGTATTCTCAGTCCCAAAAATGTAAAGAGTAAAAGGGAATCAAATGAACTCACCTAATGTATTTTGTAGTAGAAATACATATGACGACATTGAACAATTATAGAGTTGGCCTCGAAATTCACGAACCTACATCATGTATATATATGTTAACACATATCTCAATTAATCAACTAAGTTTACTTATATTTTATAATTTATTAAAATTTTATATTTTTTAAATACAATTATACTTATAATAATTATATGATATATAATTTAATTAGAGTTTTATTAACATAAATGGTAATATATTAGTTAAAAAAATATTAATATGTAATATTAGTTGAATTGTAGTATAATTTTATATGGATAACATTTGTTCGTTAAAAATATTAATAGTAATGATAATAATAAAAATAATAATACTTTTAATAATAAAGATAATACTAATAATAAAATGATAAAAATGTTATATGTTAATAATGATAATTATAATAATAAAAGTGATAAAAATAATAGTAATAATAATAATAATAATAATAATAATATCAATAATAATAATAATAATAATAATAATTATCAATAATAATAATAAAAAAAATGATAAAAAGACTACCTTCATGTATCAAGTCTTAGAAAAAAAAAATATAAACACCTCTGCCCAGGCTCGAACTCATGACCTCTCGTTTCCCGACATCACCCTCTAACCATTAATTCGTTTCTGTTTTTCTAAAATAACTACCCTCCTAAACTTATTTAACTCGCAATCGTACATCATCATTAATCACTAATCATTATCATAACTCGATCATACTCATAATCCTAATAATCATCATCATGCTCTTTAACCTCATCACCATAATCGTTTTCATCATTCACATGATCACCATAATTCGTCATCTAAAGTCGAACTTCAATATCATTTTAATCTAGTCAATATCTTAACCTATATAAAGTTCAGCCCTTCAATAATATCAAAAACCTAAAGTATCACAATTTCAAATTAAATACAACTGTATTCATTTTTTTTTTTAATATGCAAGTGGAGGAAAGATCATTTAGGTGGCCTTTCATGTATATTACTTTACTACATCAATTAAAAAGAAAACATATTGAGTGGATATGCTTTTCCTTCGGCCCACCCTGTTGAATACGCAAGCAAACTATGCCACAGCAAACAATATACTTCGGTGTATACATCTAGGATCCAAGGAAAATTTGTCCTACTAACATGTTTAAAGAAAAAAAAATATAGTTGGCTTTGTTTATTTGCAACCGACCCATACTCAATCAGTGAATCACGATCCCTCTTACATCTCACACGTACCAACTCCACTATTATTTAGCTTCATATTATACTTTGTGATTGTCGGCCCACTAGAGAACTAGGAGCCAAAAACATGATTAACATTATCCATGATCACGTAATTAGTAATAGAAGATGGGTTTTGTTGAGCTACAGCGACAGAAATCAGAAGTAGTTTTAATCGAATTATGATTATGAAAGAAAATCAATGGTTGTAGGTGATGGTTTATGGCTGTGTTTTGAGTATGTTTCCGACGACAACAGTAGATCGTCAAGGTGGATTGGTTATGTTATTAAACGTACATAGCATTTGTAACCCCAATGGGTTTTGTTAAGGTTCACCTGGGTATATCGAATTTAACAAAAACAACTTCTTGGTGGTTGATCATAGGGTTTATGGTGGCCGGTGATGTTTTAAGCGGTGAGGTGGTGCTTGACGTTTTAATCAAACTGATGAAGATGGTGGTTATGGCTTTCGAATGTACACAAGAAATATAAACGAGAATATTAGGTGGTTCAAAGATGGTGGAGGTTTCAACAAATATTCAAAACAAAAAGAAACTTACAACTTGATGACTATGGTGGCGGTTTATTGTGGTGACGGAGGCGTGGTGATTGCCGGTTGAGGTGGTCGGGTTGAGCAATCATGAGGAAGAAGAAGATGGGTGATAGTGTGGTGATTAAGGATAAATGAGTTTCTTATTAGTGTAAGTATGTATATGTATGTAACTAGCATATGTGTGTGTTTGTTTAGCTTTGTTTATCAAGAATAGTAAATAGAGAGAATCCAATTTCATGTCTCAATCAAGCATAACAAACTTTGTCCAATATTCCCTCAATAAGTGTACGTGACTTTTAGTTGGAAGATAGTTGGTTGAGTGGTTTGTAAATATGGTAAATTAAAAAGGTGACATAAGATGGCTCAAACAGAAACGAATACATATGTAGACAAATGAGTTTCTAATATTAATGCTATGCAGGTGTATATATATATATATATATATTTTATTAGATAATGATATATAGATTACTAGTAATATTAAAACAGTTTCAAGAATCGATTGAACCTTGTTTTGTAATGGGATTTGGTCGACAACATCCCAATCAGAATAAAGAAAATGAGTAAAAGTAGATATGGGTTTTGTAAGCAGATATGGTTTTTGTACCTAATAGATTTTATATGGTATACTTTATATTTAATATATATTAATAATTAATATTAATAACAATAATACAAATAATAATAAAAATTGTATTAATAATAATACTAATAATACTAATTAATAATACTAATAATAATCATAATAACTGAAGTTAAAATTATTATAAGTCATAATGATATTAACAATGTTAAAGATGTTTTTATAAAATTTATTAATGATACTACTTATAATAATATTAATATTAATAATAATCATAATAACAATTTATACATATCCAATTTTATTAGTAATACTAATAATACGAAAATTAATATTATTACTAATCTTAATGAAAGTAATGATCATAATATAACATTTATATTTTAACTTATATTTACATATAATATATTAACTTTGTAACATCCGTGTTACATCCGTCCCACATCGGTTGGAGAGGGGAACGAAGCATGCCTTATAAGGGTGTGGAGACCTTTCCTAGCATGACGCGTTTTGGGACCACAAGCGCAGCAGATCTCATGAGAACTCTTCAGTTAAGCGTGCTCAGGCGAGAGCACTACCAGGATGGGTGACCTCCTGGGAAAGTGCTCGTCGTGTGTGGTTGCCAAGAAAAATCCGTGCCCCTACGGGCAAAGCGGACAATATCATGCTACGGGGAACGTTTACCTGGGATGTTACAAACTTCACATCCCATTACTTATGTATTACATATGCTTATTCTATATAATAACATTATAATAATTATTAATAACAATCACATATAAATTCATTTTAAATTACACTTAGTTATTTTGTATCTTATTTTACATATTCAATTCTAATGTTTAAATTACATTTTATAAATTTCAACTTATTATATATATATATATATATATATATATATATATATATATATATATATATATATATATATATATACACAATTAGCTGTTCGTGAATCTTCGAGAGTAGTCAAAGGTAAATGATTACATGAATATTGTTCAAACATTTTGAGACTCAACGTAACAGACTTTGCTTATCTTGTCGAAATCATAATAAATTAAGTTTAAATTTGGTCAAAAATTTTTGGGTCGTCACAGTACCTACTCGTTAAAGAAATTTCGTCCCGAAATTTGAGTGAGGTCGTCATGGCTAACAATAAAAATATTTTTATGACGAATATGAGTTGATAAATAGAATTTTATCAACATTTAGTAATATAGATAAAACAATTCGATTACTCGAAGCGTATGAGTGAAGCTATCACTAAATAGTGAAATGAGTAAATGCAAGTTCGTCTTAACCGGTGACGTAGTCATGGTTGAATTTCCAAAATTCAAGAGATTTAGAGAAAATCTTCGAAATCTAAAAGATTTGATTCTTCGGCGAATAAAGAAATTAAGATCTCTATAATTAAATACGGTGATCTGCCTCGATTACTCTGTTTGATATTTTCTTTATAAATTAAGCTCTTCCATTCTATTATTCTCACCATTTTATACTTTCTTTCTTAGTTCATACATATAAAAGATTGTGAAAATGCTTAATCCCGTTCTAATCCTTGATATTTTTTTTTTCTAATTATCATTTCTGTCATCCTTCTTTTCAATCTTTCACCAGAAAAATCTATTTACTTCTACTATTACCTTGGGGTGATACTATTCTTAATTATACCGTGTCTTTATATTGCTATTCGTATTAATATCCACGGTTTGTAACCTCCGTGTTGTTATTGGGCTTTATATTTTCTCTTATATCTTGGAGCTCTTTGCCTTTTTATTCTCTTCTCGACCTCTAGTAAAGCGAGTAATGGTTCAGAATTCGTAAGTATGGAGTTTCGAATGATTATAGTATCCTAAGCAGAAAGGAATGTATTAGCACGATTTGATTTATCAAATTACCAGAATCCCTGAGGATGGAACTATCAAGAATATATTTTCTTGATATGTTCATAGGTTAATTAGAATGAAAGAGTTATGTAACATGGCACATGATAATGGTATGATCTACTATGAACCATCATCACGTTTCATTAGAAACTCAGCATGACTTACTGTAATATAATCACGTTGGCCAAACGTCATTATATTATACTAACCCATGCTTCAATTCCCAACACTTCTCCACAATTCATTCATAATTTATACTTAGATTTTACAGAAGTTTCCAATATAATGGAATACAGAAAACACTAAGAGGTAGATAATTTCAAACAAGAATATTTATGAAAATATCCTCAGAAATATCGAAGATATTTATGATGATATTTTGGAAATTTCTAAGTTCGTAGGTGGATGAAGAAAGATTTTTCGCAAGATTCTAACATGACTTCGGAGCAAGGTATTCGTTGAAGGTTTCATCGGATCCGAAATTACCTGGATTCTTTGTATACATGGTATGGTCCTTGTATTTTTCCTTGATCTCCTTCATGGTGTGCTCAATTCGTTTTTCAGTACCAAATTTTCTATCGAGCGTTCCTAACACTCCCTTCTTTATCATCAAACTTTTGGCCGTTTAGACCATCTAAAATTTTTCTGTTTCCTCTGCATTTAATGCTACGATATCTGAATCGTCGGTTATCAATCCGAGGTGGTTTCAAGAGAATTGTGTTTTTAGATGATTAAACGCTGTTTGTAATCTGGTGGAATATAAAAGGTTCCCTGGTAACAATAAAAGAGCACGCATATATATCAAGGTTATAATAAGGTTGTTTAGAATGAAAAGTCGAAGTTGACTTGCTGGAGCTGTGACAAAATTTGCTACTTTGAAAGGAATTACCAAGTTATTTTGGGTAATAATAACACTTAAAGGAATTAGCACAGATACGTGTTAAACGTTTACTCAGGTTCCGAGTGTTTTCAGGTGCATAACTATATGCATTAATCTTTTCTTCCGTAGATAAAGTACGGTTGGTTCATCCTCTCGATTGGGGTTATTTCAAGAATCATGAAAGTTTGAACGCAGATTGAAATCGTCAAGATACAAATGAGGTTTAAGATGAAATCAAGTGGCAAACTTGAAGAATTATTTAGTTTCATATATTATAATCAGTATTTTAATTCCTTTTAATTATCCAATATTATTCGTCCACAGTCGATAGTTCACAGTTAATAGTCCAATAATTTATATATAGTTTAATATATAATATTCAAATTGATTAATACGTATCGTGACCCGTGTACATGTCTCAGACTCGATCACAACTCAAAGTATATATATTTATTATAGAATCAACCACAACCCTGTATAGCGAACTCGATCATTACAGCATATAGAGTGTCAATGGTTATTCCAAGTAATATATATATATATATATATATATATATATATATATATATATATATATATATATATATATATATATATATATATATATATATTCATCGATATGATATGTCAAAACCTTGTATACGTGTCCCGATATTTAAAGTGCGTAAAAATAAATAACAGAAATTAAATGACGATAAATAAAGTGCGTAAAGTAAATAACAGAAATTAAATGACGATAAATAAAATTGCGAGAATATAAATTGCGATAATTAAATTGCGATAAATAAAATGTAATCAGTTAGCTAGGAACAATTAGCTAGGAACAGTTAGCGTGAATTCTTAACAAAATTTCTCATAGTTAATTTGTTTGTTTCTAACAAATTTTATTTTGTCAAATGTTTTCTTCATTATGCTGTGATGACCCGGGAATTTCCGACCAAATTTAAACTTAATCTTATATGATTTCGATACGATAAGCAAAGCCTGTAAGGTTGAATCATAAAATTTTTGAAACTGTTTGCCTGAATTCATTTACCCTTTGACTGCTCTCGACGATTCACGAACAATTAATGGTAAATAGATATGTGTGTATGCATATATAAATAATAATTCGAAATATAATATGAAGTATTATATGTTGTTATTAAATATTAATAAAAATAAAAATAGGGTATTATAATAATTATTATTTAAAATATATCTATATATATAAATAAAATATGTTGAAATTAAATATTTAATGATTGTAATACTCGTTTGATGTCCCGATTGATATTAAGCAAGTTTAATTCAAACTTATATAATTTTAAAATAAATGGTGATCCGAAAATGGGTTATATAAGTTATAGTCTTATTAAAAGTGTATTTAGAATCTAATTATTTAATTTTAACACTTTTTATATTTTACTCATAAATGAGAGGGACAGTTGATGTATTTTTATTTATTAAATTAGTGACTAAATTTTATACCATAATGATCTAATTAAATAAAGACATTTAATTTAGAAGTTTGGGATTTTTCTGAGACCTTTTTATCCGCCACTAATTTAACAACGGGGTACGAAATAATGGTCCGTGAAAACTGTCGGTAAGTAAATAACAAATCATCCGTCCACTGTGCTTAATTGAGAAAGTTGTGTACCACTACTATTTACAATTTATTCCCACTTGATTTTTAATTATTACTTTACTATTATTATTATTAATTAAATACAATTAATTATTAATAATATTATAACTATTATATGTAATATACATATATCTCCACATATAGATGGAGAGAGTCATGGAGAACACCCTCATCACCATCCTCACCCTCCATATCACCTTCCACCCTTGAAACCACTTTTGGAAACATACACAACCCACGACCATTTAATAAACATAACCATGAAAACTATCATTTACTAAACTTCATCGAACCACCATGCACCCGGTTCTCTCTCTTTCCTTTATTCTACCGGACCACCAAGACCCATTTAAACACACCATCCTTCTCACTCATGAACCACACACCATAACCATGCTACTACCTCTTTTTGTTTTCAATTCGAACAACCTCGAACACCTCTACCTATTATTAACCGAGAACCCAACTGCAACCACTACTCGAACCATGATGTTGCTCCATACAACTGCTCGAAACCCAACTGCTCGAACCTGGAATGGTTGCTTACTACCACTGTAATAGTACGAATACCATAACCACCATTATGAACCTGCATCAAACCCACAACCGAGATCATCACTCGCCACCCTATCTCCGTCTATCTCTCTTCTCTCTTTCTTCCTTCTTCTTTGATAACTACCACCATACTAAATCATGAACACCATCATCAACCATCACCCCCATTCATAAACCACCGTAAGCCACCTGCAACCATCGGCCATAATCATCACTACCTTTAGAAACCACCGTAGCTTTTCACCACCCCAACCACCATTCCACAACATCGGCTTGTACAAAAATCCAATTAACCATCATTATCTACTTTTGCTTCCTTATTTTTCTCCTATTCGAACAACAACCATGAATTTCATCTGTTATCCTTTTCTATTTCAGTTGAGTTCTAGCTCAAAATCATTGAAACCCTTTTGATGATATAGTAAAACTGTAAAACGATGAAAACAATACATAGATTGTGTTTGAATCTGTGTTATGAAGGAATAAAGATGATAAACGGTACCGCAAAGATGAACCCCACTATCTCTTTACTGTCGGTGTTAAAAAAAAAAGAAAACAGATTAAAAGAAGAACCGAATACGTTTTAGGTATTTATGATATTGGGTTTGGTTATTACCTTGGGCCGAAAGGTGTTAAGACCTGTTGGGCCATGAACTATCTATCTTTTATATTTCGTTTGGACTAAAACAAAGGCAACAGTTTTCGGGTTAAAGGTTTTAATTCAGTAGTATAAATCAGAGTTGTCGAGCAGCTCAGTTGGTTTGGGGATATGTTGGGTACACGCGAGGTCTCGAGTTCGAGTCTTGACTAAGGCAATTATATTTTTATGGAACTTTTTCTTGTAAGGTAGTATTATTACCCTTATTATTACTATTTATTATTATTATTATTATTATTATTATTATTATTATTATTATTATTATTATTATTATTATTATTATTATTATCATGTTTATTATTATTATTATCATTATTAAGGCAAGTAGTATTATTATTGAAACTAACTTTTTATCAAAATTGTCACTTTTATTATTAAAACTATCATTATTATTATTATTATTATTATTATTTATTATTATTATTATTAGAATTATCATTATTCTTATCACTATTATTTTTATTATCGATTTTATCATTACTTTTAATATTATTATTTTTATCATTATCATTATTAGTAAATCAAATAAAGATTTTCTATATATATTATTAACATAAAGCATAACTATATTATTATTTTTGTAATAAATATTAATTATCTATTTAAAGTATATAAAATAAATGGGTTAATTTAGTTATTAATGTAAACATTGTATCACTAATAATAATATATATCTTTGTTCAATTACAAGTATAGTTATTAATATATATACAAATGATATAGGTTCGTGAATCCGAGGCCAACCCTATTTTTGTTCAATGTCGTCATATGTATTTTTACTACAAAATACATTATGTGAGTTTCATTTGCCTTTTTTACCCTTTATATTTTTGGGCTGAGAATACTTGCGCAACTTTTATAAATGTTTTACGAAATAGACACAAGTAATCAAAACTACATTATATGGTTGAATTATCGAAATTGAATATGCCCCTTTTTATTAAGTCTGGTAATCTAAGAATTAGGGAACAGACACCCTAATTGACGCGAATCCTAAAGATAGATCTATCGGGCCCAACAAGCCCCATCCAAAGTACCGGATGCTTTAGTACTTCGAAATTTATATCATGTCCGAAGGAGGATCCCGGAATGATGGGGATATTCTTATATACATATTGTGAATGTCGGTTACCAGGTGTTCAATCCATATGAATGATATTTTTTGTCTCTATGTATGGGACGTATGTTTATGAGAAATGAGAAATATGAAATCTTGTGGTCTATTAAAATTATGAAATGATTATTTATGTTAAACTAATGAACTCACCAACCTTTTGGTTGACACTTTAAAGCATGTTTATTCTCAGGTACGAAAGAAATCTTCCGATGTGCATTTGATCATTTTAAAGATATTACTTGGAGTCATTCATGACATATTTCAAAAAATGTTGCATTCAAGTCGTTGAGTTATTCAAGATCATTATTAAGTCAATTATAGTTGGATATATTATGAAATGGTATGCATGTCTGTCAACTTTAGATGTAATGAAAGATTGTCTTTTCAAAACGAATGCAATGTTTGTAAAATCTATCATACAGGGGTCAAGTACCTCGCGATGTAATCAACTGTTGTGAATCGATTATAATCGATATGGACTTTGTCCGGATGGATTAGGACGGGTCCTTTCAGTTGGTATCAGAGCGGTGGTCTTAGCGAACCATGTCTGCATTAGTGTGTCTAACTGATAAGTCGTTAGGATGCATTATTGAGTCTGGACTTCGACCGTGTCTGCATATCAAAAGTTTTGCTTATCATTTAGTGTCAAAAATTACCTGCTTATCATTCTTAAAGAATCACTTGCTATCATTCTTAGTCTAGACACGTTTTACTGCATTGACTGCATGAATAGTGTATAGACAAAATTCATATCTTAGCGTATCTGCTACTTCATATCTTAGCGTATCTGTTACTGTAACTTTACCTGACAACTTCCGTAGATTCCTCCGTAACTTATGGAATTTTAGTATTATATATGTATATGTAAATTATGTATTGCAGGGTACTAATCTACATCCTATAATCTATTTCTTATCGAAAATCCTTCATCTGATCGTACGAGATGAATCCTTAAACTAATTCGAGTCCCTCGGATTTCAACAGCTATTCCGACGTGGACGTTCACCTAAGCTCTGAAAGCAACGTCACCAGAATGAATCAACCAACCAACCATCCCCAATTCATATGATGAGTTCGTAGTCGACTTAATTAATGGAAACGCGCAGAAGGCAATCCCTTCCACCAACCGAATTCACCTCTTGACAATGAACCTGAATCATTTACCGGCGAACCTATTCGAGACACCATTTTTCAGTCTCATTTCCAGGGTAACTCGACAAGATTATATTCTATCCACAATTCTGAACCTTATTCATCCGCTCGTTCTGACCGACAATCATCCCGGAGTAATAGAAGAAGTCAACGAGCTTCGCGCCCGAGTTGTAGCCTTGTAAAATATAGTGCAAAACATACCAGCTTCAGCAACATCAGCAGCACCAACAGTACCATCATTAACAACACTCGTACCATCAACAACACACGCTTCAACATCTCATTCTGTACCTCGATTATAATCATCATACTATATATCGTTCTACATCAATTATCTTCGTTCGACATGGTGATTATGTAATCTCTAATGTTTTAGAGATTTTATATTCTTGTTCAAACGGTAAATCAAATGAGATTAATATCATATTAACTCATTAAATCCATGATTACACCTGAAGAGAATATATATGTAAGTATATTTTCATAAAGATTATAATTAAAAATTCTTTCGTACAAACTGTTAATGGTGAAAATATTTTAATGGGTAGGTAATACCCGAGGAATATTTAGATTTCACATTAATAAGTTAAACTGTACATTCTTCGAATCTGATTCAACCGTCATTTACTATCCTACTTACAACCACCGTTATACGTATCCGTTCACCGCAGAATAACCATTTTCATCCAATTTCATATTTGGATTTTGACCTATCAGAATCCAACAAGTGGTATAATGAAGAAATAATGGACACAATAAAAATTGAGTAGAAACAGACTAATTAACAATATGAAATTTTGTTAAGAAACCACGCTAACAAGATCCTAGCTAACTGTTCCTAGTTAACTATTAATTCCGTATTACATTTTATTTTATCGCAATTTATTTATCGCAATTTAATTATCGCAATTTATTTATCGCAGTTTATTTATCGCAATTTATATTCTCGCAATTTTATTTATCGTCATTTAATTTTTGTTATTTATTTTACGCACTTTAAATATCGGGAAACGTATACAAGGTTTTGACATATCATATCGACCCATTTATATATATTATTTAGAATAACCATAGACACTCTATATGCATTAATGCGGGAGTTAGCTATACAGGGTTGAGGTTGATTCTATAATAATATATATACTTTGAGTTGTGATCGAGTCTGAGACATGTACAAGGGTCATAATACATATTAATTAATTTGAATATTATATATTAAGTTATATATGAATTATTGGACTGTTATTTGTGGACTATTGAC
Organism: Rutidosis leptorrhynchoides; assembly: GCF_046630445.1. Lineage (NCBI taxonomy): Eukaryota > Viridiplantae > Streptophyta > Magnoliopsida > Asterales > Asteraceae > Rutidosis > Rutidosis leptorrhynchoides. The sequence goes on along the minus strand of NC_092338.1, from coordinate 205,138,131 downwards.
CGTGGACTAATAACATTGAACAATTAAAATGAATTAAAATATTGATTAAAATATATGAAACTAAACAATTCTTCAAGTCTGCCACTTGATTTCATCTTAAACCTAAATTGTATCTTGACGATTACAATCCGCGTTCAAACCTTTCATGATTCTTGAAAACACCTCAATCGAGAGGATAAACCAACCGCACTTCATCTACGGAAGAAAAGATGTATGCATATAGTTATACACCTGAAAAACTCTCGGAACCTGAGTAAACGTTTAACACGTATCTGTACTAACTCTTTTGGCGTTGTTATTACCGAAAATAATTTTACAATCCCTCTCCAAATTAGCCAATTTTGTCACAGCTTTAATAAGTCAACTTCGACTTTTCACTCGGATTAGCTTATTATAACCCTGATATATAATTTGTCTTTCGTCATCGATACCGGAAAACCGTTTATTTCTCACCACGTTAGCAGTAAATTTACCAACAACTCCGTTGATCTTTGACTTTCCGAAAAATCACTATATTCAGTGAAACCCTATTATTTACTCATTTACACCTTATAACGAGAATACTATTCCAACTACCGGGAATTAGCAATCAGTATTTTGAAATCTCGTAGTATTTCTACATCAATAGTTATATGTATACATATGACAATTATCTCCTAGAATTACGATCTTCAATTCTGAAATGTTGAAAAGGCACCCAGTTTACGAATCGATACTCTGAATTTTGAAAAGTTGAATGAAGCAACAAAAACTGTAAACGACCCTAATCATCGGAAGTTTGATGATAAAGAATAGAATGTTGGAAAAGCTCAGAAAAGTTGGAACTGGAAAACGGATTGAGCTAACCACGAAGGAGACCAAGGACAAATACAAGGACCAAACCCTATATTCAAAGGATTCAGGTAATTCTGGATCCGTTGAAATCTTTAGAGAATATCTTGCTCCGAAGTCATGTTAAAATCTTGAGGAAAATCTTTCTCCATCAACCATCGAACTTAAAAATTTCAAAATATCATCATCAATATCTTCGATATTTCTGAGGATATTTTCATAAATATTCTCGTCTGAAATTATATACCTCCTCGTACTTCCTGTGTATCATTGTATTGGAAACACTCAATAGAAAATTTAGTACCGAAAAGCAGATTATGCGAAACTATGAAGGAAGCCGTGGACAAATCACAAAGAATAAGTTTGACTTCAAAGAATCCAAATGATTCAATGCCTGCTGAAATTTTTAGCAAATACCTTGCTTCTGACTCCAAACTCTTACAGACAAATTTTCTTCACCATCCTTCGATATTAGAAATTCCAAGATATCATCGTATCTTTCATTATAAATATCCTCCATATTTCTGAAGATATTTCATAACTATTCTTATCTGAAATCATTAAACTCATTGTGCCATCAGTGTTACATCATATAGAAATTGTTAGTTTCTATATTCTGTAAACTTTCAAGCTTAAAATATGAATGTTATTGAAGTAATGTTGGGAACTAATGCATAAGTTAGTATAATATAATGACACTTGATCAACGTGATTATATTACAGTAAGTCATGCTGAGTTTCTAAATGGGACATGATGATTCACAGATTATAACGTCATCATGTGCCATGTTACACGACTCTTACATTTTATCTGATATATAAACATATCAAGAACATATTTTCTTGATAGTTCTATCTTTCCCGGATATTCTGGTAATTTGACAAATCAAGATCGTGCTATTACCATTTCTTTCTTAGAACACTAACTATGTCCATTTTGAAATTCATATCTATGAATTCTGGACCGTTGCTCGCTTTACTAGAGGTCGAGAGGATAATAAAAAGGCAAAGAGGTCCAAAATATAAGAGAGAATATAAAACCCAATGACAACACCAAAATTACAAACCGTGAATATCAGTACGTATGGCAATATAAAGACACGGGAGGATTATAAATACAATAATCCCTAGAACATAATAGAAATAAACTGATTCTTCAGGTGGGAGTTGGAAAAGAAGAACGATCATTACGATAGTCAGAATAAGAACAAGGATTAGAACCGGATTAAGCATTTCCACAATCTTTTGGATATATGAACTAAGGAAGAAAGTATGAGAATGGTGAGAATAATGGAACGGAAGAGCTTAATTTATAATGGAAATATCAGAAAGAGTAATCGAGGCAGATCACCGTATTTAATTATAGAGATCTTCATTCCTTTATTCGCCAAAGAATAAAATCTTTTAGATTTCGAAGATTTTCTTTAAATCCCTGGAATTCTGGAATTACACCAAGACAACGTCAAAAGTAAAGAAACACCTTATTTTCTAAATTCAATCATGACTACGTCAAAAGTTAAATCTCTATCTCAATTTTTTTATGATAGCTTCATTCGTACTCTTCGAATAATCGAATTATTTTTATCCATATTACTCAATGATGATAAAACTCAATTTATCAACTCATATTCATCATGAAAACATTTTTTATTGTTATCCATGACCACCTTACTCAAATTTCGGGACGAAATTTCTTTAACGGGTAGGTACTGTGATGACCCGGGAATTTTCGACCAAATTTAAACTTAATCTTATATGATTTCGATACGATAAGCAAAGCCTGTAAGGTTGAATCATAAAATTTTTGAAACTGTTTGCCTGAATTCATTTACCCTTTGACTGCTCTCGACGATTCACGAACAATTAATGGTAAATAGATATGTGTGTATGTATATATAAATAATAATTCGAAATATAATATGAAGTATTATATGTTGTTATTAAATATTAATAAAAATAAAAATAGGGTATTATAATAATTATTATTTAAAATATATCTATATATAAATAAAGTATGTTGAAATTAAATATTTAATGATTGTAATACTCGTTTGATGTCCCGATTGATATTAAGCAAGTTTAATTCAAACTTATATAATTTTAAAATAAATGGTGATCCGAAAATGGGTTATATAAGTTATAGTCTTATTAAAAGTGTATTTAGAATCTAATTATTTAATTTTAACACTTTTTATATTTTACTCATAAATGAGAGGGACAGTTGATGTATTTTTAGTTATTAAATTAGTGACTAAATTTTATACCATAATGATCTAATTAAATAAAGACATTTAATTTAGAAGTTTGGGATTTTTCTGAGACCTTTTTATCCGCCACTACTTTAACAACGGGGTACGAAATAATGGTCCGTGAAAACTGTCGGTAAGTAAATAACAAATCATCCGTCCACTGTGCTTAATTGAGAAAGTTGTGCACCACTACTATTTACAATTGATTCCCACTTGATTTTTAATTATTACTTTACTATTATTATTATTAATTAAATACAATTAATTATTAATAATATTATAACTATTATATGTAATATACATATATCTCCACATATAGATGGAGAGAGTCATGGAGAACACCCTCATCACCATCCTCACCCTCCATATCACCTTCCACCCTTGAAACCACTTTTGGAAACATACACAACCCACGACCATTTAATAAACATAACCATGAAAACTATCATTTACTAAACTTCATCGAACCACCATGCACCCTGTTCTCTCTCTTTCCTTTATTCTACCGGACCACCAAGACCCATTTAAACACACCATCCTTCTCACTCATGAACCACACACCATAACCATTCTACTACCTCTTTTTGTTTTCAATTCGAACAACCCGAACACCTCTACCTATTATCAACCGAGAACCCAACTGCAACTACTACTCGAACCATGATGTTGCTCCATACAACTGCTCGAACCTGGAATGGTTGCTTACTACCACTGTAACAGTACGAATACCATAACCACCATTATGAACCTGCATCAAACCCACAACCGAGATCATCACTCGCCACCCTATCTCCATCTATCTCTCTTCTCTCTTTCTTCCTTCTTCTTTGATAATCGCCACCATACTAAATCGTGAACACCATCATCAACCATCACCCCCATTCATAAACCACCGTAACCCACCTGCAACCATCGGCCATAATCATCACTACCTTTAGAAACCACCGTAGCTTTTCACCACCCCAACCACCATTCCACAACATCGGCTTGTACAAAAATCCAATTAACCATCATTATCTACTTTTGCTTCCTTATGTTTCTCCTATTCGGACAACAACCATGAATTTCATCTGTTATCCTTTTCTATTTCAGTTGAGTTCTAGCTCAAAATCATTGAAACCCTTTTGATGATATAGTAAAACTGTAAAACGATGAAAACAATACATAGATTGTGTTTGAATCTGTGTTATGAAGGAATAAAGATGATAAACGGTACCGCAAAGATGAACCCCACTATCTCTTTACTGTCGGTGTTAAAAAAAAAAAGAAAACAGATTAAAAGAAGTACCGAATACGTTTTAGGTATTTATGATATTGGGTTTGGTTATTACCTTGGGCCGAAAGGTGTTAAGATCTGTTGGGCCATGAACTATCTATCTTTTATATTTCGTTTGGACTAAAACAAAGGCAACAGTTTTCGGGTTAAAGGTTTTAATTCAGTAGTATAAATCAGAGTTGTCGAGCAGCTCAGTTGGTTTGGGGATATGTTGGGTACACGCGAGGTCTCGAGTTCGAGTCTTGACTAAGGCAATTATATTTTTATGGAACTTTTTCTTGTAAGGTAGTATTATTACCCTTATTATTACTATTTATTATTATTATTATTATTATTATTATTATTATTATTATTATTATTATTATTATTATTATTATTATTATTATTATTATTATTATTATTATTATTATTGTCATGTTTATTATTATTATTATCATTATTAAGGCAAGTAGTATTATTATTGAAACTAACTTTTTATCAAAATTGTCACTTTTATTATTAAAACTATCATTATTATTATTATTATTATTATTATTATTATTATTATTATTATTATTATTATTATTATTATTATTATTATTATTATTATTATTATTATTATTAGAATTATCGTTATTATTTTTATTATCGATTTTATCATTACTTTTAATATTATTATTTTTATCATTATCATTATTAGTAAATCAAATAAAGATTTTCTATATATATTATTAACATAAAGCATAACTATATTATTATTTTTGTAATAAATATTAATTATCTATTTAAAGTATATAAAATAAATGGGTTAATTTAGTTATTAATGTAAACATTGTATCACTAATAATAATATATATCTTTATTCAATTACAAGTATAGTTATTAATATATATACAAATGATATAGGTTCATGAATCCGAGGCCAACCCTATTTTTGTTCAATGTCGTCATATGTATTTTTACTACAAAATACATTAGGTGAGTTTCATTTGCCTTTTTTACCCTTTATATTTTTGGGCTGAGAATACATGCGCAACTTTTATAAATGTTTTACGAAATAGACACAAGTAATCAAAACTACATTATATGGTTGAATTATCGAAATCGAATATGCCCCTTTTTATTAAGTCTGGTAATCTAAGAATTAGGGAACAGACACCCTAATTGGCGCGAATCCTAAAGATAGATCTATCGGGCCCAACAAGCCCCATCCAAAGTACCGGATGCTTTAGTACTTCAAAATTTATATCATGTCCGAAGGAGGATCCCGGAATGATGGGGATATTCTTATATACATATTGTGAATGTCGGTTACCAGGTGTTCAATCCATATGAATGATATTTTTTGTCTCTATGTATGGGACATATGTTTATGAGAAATGAGAAATATGAAATCTTGTGGTCTATTAAAATTATGAAATGATTATTTATGTTAAACTAATGAACTCACCAACCTTTTGGTTGACACTTTAAAGCATGTTTATTCTCAGGTACGAAAGAAATCTTCCGCTGTGCATTTGATCATTTTAAAGATATTACTTGGAGTCATTCATGACATATTTCAAAAAACGTTGCATTCGAGTCGTTGAGTTATTCAAGATCATTATTAAGTCAATTATAGTTGGATATATTATGAAATTGTATGCATGTCTGTCAACTTTAGATATAATGAAAGATTGTCTTTTCAAAACGAATGCAATGTTTGTAAAATGTATCATATAGGGGTCAAGTACCTCGCGATGTAATCAACTGTTGTGAATCGTTTATAATCGATATGGACTTCGTCCGGATGGATTAGGACGGGTCCTTTCTGAAAGGACCCGTTCTAATCCATCCAGACGAAGTCCATATTGATTATAAACGATTCACAACAGTTGATTACATCACGAGGTACTTGACCTCTATATGATACATTTTACAAACATTGCATTCGTTTTTGAAAAGACAATCTTTCATTACATCAAAAGTTGACGCAGACATACCATTTCATAATATATCTAACTATAATTGACTTAATAATAATCTTGATGAACGCGAAGACTTGAATGCAACGTCTTTTGAAATATGTCATGAATGACTCCAAGTAATATCTCTAAAATGAGCAAATGCACAGCGGAAGATTTCTTTCATACCTGAGAATAAACATGCTTCCAAGTGTCAACCAAAAGGTTGGTGAGTTCATTAGTTTAACATAAATAAACTTTTCCATCATTTTAATAGACCACAAGATTTTCATTTCTCATAAATATACGTCCCATGCATAGAGACAAAAATATCATTCATATGGATTAAACACCTGGTAACCGACATTCACAATATGTATATAAGAATATCCCCATCATTCCGGGATCCTCCTTCGAACATGATATAAATTTCGAAGTACTAAAGCATCCGGTACTTTGGATGGGGCTTGTTGGGCCCGATAGATCTATCTTTAGAGTTCGCGTCAATTAGGGTGTCTGTTCCCTAATTCTTAGATTACCAGACTAAATAAAAAGGGGCATATTCAGTTTAATAATCCAGCCATAGAATGTAGTTTCGATCACTTGTGTCTATTTCGTAAAGCTTTTATAAAAGCAGCGCATGTATTCTCAGTCCCAAAAATATATATTGCAAAAGCATTTAAAAAGGGAGCAAATGAAACTCACCTAATGTATTTTGTAGTAAAAATACACATGACTATATTGAACGATACAGGATTGGCCTCGGATTCACGAACCTATATCATTTTTATATATATATTAACACATATAATTGTAATCGAATAAATTTGTATATTATTATTAATGATATAATTTTTATATTTGTTATTTTATAAGTTTTATTATTTATTCATATATTTTCATTTCATATATAAATATAGTTATGTTATGTGTATTAGATATACTCATATACAAATATCATTTATGTGTGAAATTAATGATAATACGAAAATAATGATAATAAATAATTAGATTTAATAATGATATGGAAAATATTTTTTTTTTAATACAAACGATTGTCACTTTATTTGTAGGAGTAATGATAGTGATAATAATAATATTAATAAAGTAATAATAATAATAAAAATAACTTTGTAAATTTTAATAAAAGATAAACTTAATAATCATTCCACTACAAGTAATAATAATGGTAATAATAAGTTTAATAATAACAATACTAATAATAACAATAGTAACAAAAAAGGAAACTACCTCACTTGAAATGAGTTTTTAAAAAAAGAACAGCACGTGCTTGGACTCGAACCCGCGACCTCTCGTTAAACTGCAAACACTATCAACCATTGTACCTCCCATTCATTCTTGTTTTAAATTCGACTTCTATCTTATTTAACCCGTATTTCGGCCCAACCAGAAACTTGCAGCCCAACAGAAAACATAACGGCCCAAGTTAACAATTACGGCCCAACTGCTCACGAGCCTAACAACTATCTATATCCAAACCCATAATTCGATTTTTAATAAGCCCAAAGATATTAACGAACTGTTGATTTGTCCCATGGAACTCGACGGAAAAAAAATCGGATTTAAAAGAACATGCGTGGCAGTTTTTTTTTTTTTCATTTCCAAATCATCATGTCATTGTTATCAATTATATAGGACCAATTCTTTATAAGTGGCTCATTTTTGTCTGCCAACAAAACTTCTTTTAGTCCCACATGTAATGCAATATAATATATAATCATAATCATGTTCACATTTCATAATACTGTAAACATATTTCATGATTTTTATTTTCGTTGTGTGCTCAGTAGAAGGAAACGAAGTGACAGGAGCATCTATATGGGTTTGGTTTTCATGGTGATTTACGGATATACAAAAGAGAGAGACGAATGGAGGGTGACCGGTGGTCGTTTGCTATGGTTGGTAGTGGTGATCAATTTGCAACAACGATAATGATCAGGTAGTTTAATATTTTGATGGTGGTTGAAACATTGGGTTTGTTGAAGGCATGATCGAAGGTAATGATGACGATAGTTTCATGGTGTTATTGTTGATGTCTAGGTTTCGGTTTAAAGGTGGTTGTCGGAAGGTGGTCGATGGTTGTCATAGGAAGGTTTGTTACTTGGCCGATTGAGAGACATAAGAAACGAATAACAAGGGTGAGAGTTGGTAATTAAATGGGTGTTTTGTGATAATAGGTTTTGTAGGTGATAGTTCTTGTCAACGAGAAGAAACATGAAAGAGAATGCAGGATGGCGATTCTTGAGTCTCGTAAGGAAAACAAGATGTTGGTTGAACTATCTATCCTTCTGCATATATGTGTATAATATATGTATACCAATGATGGATTAGTTAACGGGAGACAAGGAAAAAAAACAATGGATTCCCCTTTAATAATTTCTATCACGGATCAAGCAAGAAGTCAAGAAAAATAAAAAGAAGAAAATGATGTGTAACAGATTTCGTACATTTTATGATTTAAATTCAACACTGATTTTGTTTTTACTGACTATGGAATCAACCTGTTAAATCTAGCAGACAACCCTACAAGAGAAGATAGCGATGCACAACAGAATTGGAATCTGTAAAATTTTTATATATATATTTAATATTAATAATTAATAAATATATTAATAATAATAATACTTTTAATATTATAAATAAAATTAATAATAATATAAATAACAATATTTAATAATAATAATAATAATAATAATAATAATAATAATAATAATAATAATTATAATGATAATAATGATAAGTTGTATCTTAATATAATTAACAATACTTAAAATATTGATTTTTAATAGATATTAATACTAATTATATTAATATTACTAATAATATTAATAATAATATTAATAATAATAATATATTAATAATTATAGTAATACTAGATAATAATAACGATATTAACAATGATAACAATAATATTAATATAACAAATTGAATGTATCAAATTTTAATATTTTAATTTTAATATTATTAATAATACTGATATTAATATTAATAATGTATGTAACAATATCATAATAACTATAATTAAACTTGTAATTACATTTAATATTACAATTTATGAATTTTGTAATATCTAATAATTATATCTTATATTATATGAATACATCAATTGAATGTTTAACATTTATATGTTTTATATATGTTTCGACATAATAATTATTAATACAATCATTTATATATATTTATCTTATAGGTTCATAATAATACTATATATTTTTTATATATTTATTTTAATGGTAACTTAATTATTCTGTTCATTATCTTACATTTGTAAATTTTAAATTTATTAAAAGGTATTCTACTAATTCGAAATATTATATATATTCTTATATTTATATTTATATATATATTTACATATTTGTTATACACAATTGTTCGTGAATCGTCGGGATTAGTCAAAGGTCAAATGTAACCATGTACACAGTTCAAAGATTTTGAGATTCAATTAAATATACTTTGCTTATCGTGTCGAATTCATATAGAGATTAAGTTTAAATTTGGTCGGAAATTCCCGGGTCGTCACAGTACCTACCCGTTAAAGAAATTTCGTCCCGAAATTTGAGTGTGGTGGTCATGGCTAACAATAAAAATGTTTTCATGATGAATAGGAATTGATAAATAGAGTTTTATCATTATTGATTAATATAGACAAAATGACTCGATTATTTGAAGCGTATGAGTGAAGCTATCGCAAAAGATTGAAATAGAAAAAGTAAATATTCATCTTAACTTTTGGCAGAGTCAGGGTTGAATTCCGGAATTCAAGGGATTAAAGAAAATCTTCGAAATCTAAAAGATTTACTTCTTCGGCAAATAAGGAAATCAAGATCTCTATAATTAAATATGGTGATCTTCCTCGATTACTCTGTCTGATATTTTTACTATAAATTTTACCTTTTCCGTTCCATTAATCTCACCCTTCTTATATTTTCTTTCTTAGTTCATACATCCAAAAGATCGTGAAAATGCTTAATCCCGTTCTAATCATTGATATTTTCCAAACTATCCTTTCTGTCATCCTTCTTTTAAATCTTCCACCAGAAAAGCTGTTTACTTCTACCATTACCTTGAGTGATACTATTCTTAATTATACCGTGTCTTTATATTGCTATTCGTATTAATATCCACTGTTTGAAATCTTCGTGTTATTATTGGGCTTTATATTTTCTCTTACATTTCGGTGTCCCTGCTTCTGTCTCCTATAATCATTGTCATTCACAGTTAATGCTCTCTCTTATTTGTTGCGATTTATACTCCAATTTCTATTTCAGAGCTTTGTCCCTTCGTTTCTTCTTCTGACAATTTGGCATCTCTTGTAATGGTCCAGAATTCGCAGATATAAGTTTCAGAATGAACATTGTTAATGTTCTAAATAAGAAGGAACGTAATAGCACGATTTGATTTGTCAAATTACCAGATTCACTGAAAATAGAACTATCAAGAATATACTTTCTTGATATGTTCAGAAGTTAAGCAGAATGATAGAGTTATGTAACATGGTACACGATGACGTTATGGTCTGTGAATCATCACGTCCCATTAGAAACTCAGCATGACTTACTGTAATATAATCACGTTGATCAAGTGTCATTATATTATACTAACTCATGCAGCAATTTCGAACACTACTTCAAAATCATTCATAATTTAAACTTGAAGGTTTACATCATATAGAAACTAATAGTTTCTATATGATGTAACACTGATAGCACGAAGAGATTAATGATTTCAGATAAGATTAGTTATGAAAATATATTCAGAAATATCGAGGATATTTATAATGAAAGATACGATAATATCTCGGAATATCTAAGATCAGAGGATGATAGAAACTATTGTCCGCAAGGGTTTAGAGTAAGGAGCAAGATATTCACTAAAGACTTTAGCAGACATTGAATCATTTGGATTCTTTGAAGTCAAACTTATTCTTTATGATTTATCCACGGCTTTCTTCATAGTTTCGCATAATCTGCTTTTCGGTACTAAATTTTCTATTGAATGTTTCCAATATAGTGATACTGATAATGCTAAAAACGAACATATATTTCATAGCATTATTCCTCAAGAAAGACAAGCTTTTAGTTGCAATTGTTCTATTTACAAGTGATATTCGTTTAAATAATAAAAGGTGAAGACAAAAGACAGATTCGACGATTTGAAGACGCAAACGACCAAAAAGCTCAAAAGAACAAAAGACAATCAAAAAGGTTCCAATTATTGATAAGAAACGTCTCGAAATCACAAGAGTACAAGATTCAAAACGCAAAGTATAAGATATTAAATTGTACGCAAGGACGTTCAAAAAACCGGAACCGGGACCAGAGTCAACTCTTAACGCTCGACGCAACGGACTAAAAATTACAAGTTAACTATGTATATAAATATAATATAATATATAATTAATTATATTAATTATATATATATTATATATATATTATTAAAACCGTCGGCAGCCAGAAACTCCAAGGGCCAGAAATGAAAATACCTCTCCGCGACTCGCGGAGTTTGAAGGGCTTTTTGCCGCGAGTCGCGGAGCCCCAAATTCCAAATCTGGCTATAAAGCAACCCGAATTCTGATCGAAAAAATACACATATTTTCTCAATCTCTCTCTCAATATATACGTAATATATTTATATTTATAATTTATATTTTAATTTTAATTATAATTCTAATAATAAGGGTATGTTAGCGAATGTTGTAAGGGTGTAAGTCGAAATTCTGTCCGTGTAACGCTACGCTATTTTTAATCATTGTAAGTTATGTTCAACCTTTTTATATTAATGTCTCGTAGCTAAGTTATTATTATGCTTATTTAAAACAAAGTAATCATGATGTTGGGCTAATTACTAAAATTGGGTAATTGGGCTTTGTACCATAATTGGGGTTTGGATAAAAGAACGACACTTGTGGAAACTAGGCTATGGGCTATTAATGGGCTTTATATTTGTTTAACTAAATGAAAGTTTGTTAATGTTAATATAAAGATTTACAATTGGGCGTCCCTATAAATTACCATATACACTCGATCGGACACGATGGGCGGGGTATTTATTTGTACGAATAATCGTTCATTTAACCGGACACGGGAATGGATTAATAGCCACTAGAATAATTAAAACAGGGGTGAAATTACATTCAAGGGTAATTGGTGTAATTGTTAACAAAGTAGTAAAACCTTGGTTTACACGCAGTCGATAACCTGGTGTATTCATTAAACAAAGTATTAAAACCTTGTTACAATTCGAATCCCCAATTAGTTGGAATATTTATCTTCGGGTATAATAATAATTTGACAAGGACACTTGCAATTTATATTTATGACTGATGGACTGTTATGGACAAAAACCAGACGGACATATTGAATAATCCAGGACAAAGGACAATTAACCCATGGGCATAAAACTAAAATCAACACGTCAAACATCATGATTACGGAAGTTTAAATAAGCATAATTCTTTTATTTCATATTTTATTTCCTTTATTTTATATTTAATTGCACTTCTAATTATCGCACTTTTATTTATTGTTATTTTATTTAATCGCACTTTTATTTATCGTACTTTTAATTATCGCAATTTAATTTTATCGCATTTTTATTATTCGCAATTTCATTATCGTTATTTACTTTACGCTTTAATTTAAGTCTTGTATTTTATATTTTACATTAGGTTTTAACTGCGACTAAAGTTTTAAAATCGACAAACCGGTCATTAAACGGTAAAAAACCCCCCTTTATAATAATAATATTACTTATATATATATTTGTAATTTTAATAAAAGTAAACTAATATAGCGTTGAGCTTTGCTTAAAGATCTCCCTGTGGAACGAACCGGACTTACTAAAAACTACACTACTGTACGATTAGGTACACTGCCTATAAGTGTTGTAGCAAGGTTTAAGTATATCCATTCTATAAATAAATAAATATCTTGTGTAAAATTGTATCGTATTTAATAGTATTTCCTGCTAAAATTTAATAGTATTTTATACCCCCCTGCTTTGACATCAAGTATTTTTGGCGCCGCTGCCGGGGAACATCTTAAAAGCCGGAAGCGCAACGCTAATATAATATAAAAAAAAAAAAAAGATTTTTATCTACTTTTATTAAAAGTCGTTTTTGTAAAAATTACGTTTTAATCATTCAAAAATAGAAAAAGAAAAACAAAAATATTAGTATTTTTAGGATTTTGTTAAATATTTAAGTTTTATAAGTTTCTTTATCTTTATTTTAATTTATAAAAATATAAATTTTATTAAAAATCGTTTATTTAAATTAAAAACAGAAAACAGAAAAATAAAAAAAAAATAAATAAAGAAAACGCGTGAAAAGTACTACCTGTCAACAGAATTCCTGAACCCCGCGACTTGCGGGGTTTTACTCTTTATTTGCCGCGACTCGCGGAGGGACTCTGACACACGGACAAAACCCTAATCACGGGTTTTAATTTATTATTATTATTATTAATTACTTAATTATTATTATTATTATTAATTTTAGTTTTATTTTTACTTTTTACTTTATATATGTATTTAGTTTTAATAAGTTTTTATTAAATTGTAAAATTAATAGTTTAGTAAAATAAATAATATAAAAATAATATTTTTATAAAAATTGTAATTTTTACAACTTTTTGTATATTTTTATAATTTGTACCTTTTTAATCGTTGTAGCGTAATATTTGTATTTTTAGCTCATAATTAATTTTAAACTTAGTTTTTGCTATAGTTATTTTTACTCCTATATTTTTAGGCTTTGCCGTAGAATTCCTTAAGTGCTTTTTCTTTAGACTAAGATTTAGGTGCTTTAGAATTTTGCGACGCCTTTTTAAGTTTTAGTTTCTTTTTAAGTTATTTCCATTTGGGATTTAGTTTTTCCTGTAAGCTTTAATATTTTTAGACCTTTTACTATGTATCAATTATCATTCCAATTAGTAATATCAATTTGCGATTATAATTTTAAGTTAGTTGTAGTAATAAGGTTAAATTAGATAAGTATTTTTAAGTTTTGATAAGTTTCTTTTATTTTTCCGTCACCTTTTATTTTTCAACCATTTTTTCTTTTTCGACATTTTTCGACGCGCACTCTTTTTCTCTCTTATTTCTCGCTATTCTAGTTTTAGGACTTAGAATTTTTTTCTACTTCTTCTCTAAATTTCTTAAAATTACGAAAATTTATTTTAAGTAATTAAATTAATAGACATCAAAATTTTCTGGTTCGTAGTAATAGTTGGATTTGTACGTGGACCGGGTTATTGGAGCCAAACAGTCCTCAATTATATTGAGACCAAACGAATCCTGCCCCTCTGCTGCATCTTTTGGCTATTCGAAACGTGGGCAAAATCAGAAAAGTCTATTGATTGGATAACTTATTATAATTTTTCTTTCCTTTTAAAAACTAATAGGATATTCTGTGAATGCACCGAGCAAGACGTTCATCACCTTTTGTACGTTCACCACCTGTAACTCGATCAAGACATCGTTTAACAAATATAACCGCCGTTAATTTTTCTTTAGAATCGTCATCCAGTCGCCCAAGTACTTCAGTTCAAATTTCCGATAATCCATTTTTTGAACCCGACCTCACAATTGAGAATTCGGAAAATATTCAGGAACGGTTTGTAGATCCCGAACCATTAAACTTTCCTCCGGAACCACCAATCATTCAAACAGAGATTGTTGAGGAAGAAACCATTAAATCAGAAACCTCTAGTGATTCAGATACAACACTTCCAATCATGAAAAATCTAGAACCTCTAAGTATGGAAGACCGAATGAGAGTTACACGCACGGGCCAAGGTCACGCCATTATTAAGCCAAATGTTAATGCGTCAGATTATGAAATCAAAGGACAAATTCTACACATGGTAACTAACCAATGCCAATTCAGTGGTGCACCGAATGAAGATCCTAACGAACACCTTCGTACGTTTAAAAGAATTTGTACACTATTCAAAATCCGAGAAGTGGAAGATGAGCAGATCTATCTCATGTTGTTTCCCTGGACTTTAAAGGGAGAAGCCAAAGATTGGTTAGAATCGTTACCTGAAGGGGCGATTGACACATGGGATGTTTTAGTTGAGAAATTTCTTAAAAGATTCTTTCCGGCATCCAAAGCCGTGAGACTTCAAGGAGAAATTGTTACGTTCGCGCAAAATCCAAATGAAACATTATATGAGGCGTGGACAAGATTCGGAAGGATGTTGAGAGGATGTCCTCAACACGGATTAGATACTTTTCAAATAGTACAAATCTTCTATAAAGGCGTAGACATCGCCACACGAAAAGACATCGACATAACCGCTGGTGGATCCATTATGAAGAAAACCGCAACTGAAGCTTACAAAATTATTGATAACACAGCCTCCCACTCGCATGAGTGGCACCAAGAAAAAGATATTTTTCGTTCATCTAAAGTGGCTAGAGCCGATTCTAGCCATGACTTTGATTCCGTTTCCGCAAAAATAGATGCTTTCGAAAGACGAATGGAAAAGATGAATAAAGATATTCACGCAATACGAATCAGTTGTGAGCTATGCGGTGGACCACACTTATTGAAAGATTGTCACATTGAACCAACATTGGAACAACGAGAGAATGTTTCCTATATGAACCAAAGGCCTGGAAATAATTATCAAAATAATTATCAACCGCCAAAGCTAAACTTCAATCGAAATCAAAACATTCTTTACAATCCAAAAGGACCCGAAAATAACTGGTATAACCAACAAGGTCCGAATAACCAACCAACTCAAAACAACACTTTCAATCAACAAAGACCTGGCTTATATAAACCACAACAACAAACCGAAGAGAAAAAGTCAAATATGGAAGACGTGGTATTCAAGCTAGTTGAATCTCAAACACAATTCATTACATCTCAAACCCAAACGAACGAGAGGTTTGATCAGTCATTAAGAACTCAACAAGCTTCCATTTTGAATCTAGAAAAACACGTAGGTACTCTTGCTAGCATGATGAGTGAGAGGGAACAAGGAAAGCTACCGAGTAATACTGAAGTAAATCCTCGGAATGAGAATGTTAATATGGTGTCAACGAATTCTGAAAAACCAGCATCAGAAGATGGGAAGGTTTTAGATGAGAGTAACAATGAAGAAGTTACACCACCACCACCCGAGTATGTAAAGCCAGTGGTGGCACCATACAAACCACCCATCCCGTTTCCAAGAAAAGGAGTTGAGTATGAGCAAGTGATAGGTAATAAAGATTGTGATACCTCTGGAAAGAAGAAGAAGAAAAAGAATAAGAAAGTGCAAGAAACAAAAGCCGTAAATATAAACCCGGTGAAGACAGTTCCACCAAAACCTCCACCTAGGGTAGGTGATCCGGGTGAATTTATTGTTCCTTGTCTACTTAGTGATTGTGTCATGTATGATGCACTAGCAGATTTAGGTGCGAGTGTAAGTGTTATGCCTCTTTCCTTATATAAGAGATTAGGTGTAGGTGAGTTAACTCCAACGGATATGAGTGTTCGACTCTTTGATCAAACCATTAAGCACCCAGTTGGAATTGCTGACAACCTACCCATTCAAGTAGGCAATTTAACCTTTCTAGTCGAATTCATTGTCATTGACATAGAAGAGGACCCAAACGTTCCTCTAATTTTAGGTCGACCATTCTTTGCGTCCACCGGGGCGTTATTTGATGTAGGAAATGGAAGAATGACACTTAAAAGTGGTGACAAATCGATCACCTTTATGATTCGAAAATCTAAACCTCCACCAACCAAAACCGTTGAACCAATAAAAACGATTGGTAATAACCATGTTGTTTTACCAACTCCAACGGTAGTGCTTAATAATAATAAAACGCCTAAGTGTGGGGAAAATGAAGTAACACCTAATGATGACCTGATAACAAAGAACCCCGTTGTTGATACGAAATTAAATGACCCCGTTATTAACAGTTCAATGAAGAAACTTTTTAAACGGGCTATCGATGCTAGAAGTAAGGGGAACTTTAAGTTATGTAACCGGTTAGTATCCAATCTGTCGCCTAAAGAAAAGGCGAAACTAGTTGAATTTTGGGATATTACGGAAGAAGCCGGGCACTGGCTTAAAGAAAAAGTCACAGATAGGCAAGTTGATTATGGACCAAAAGAAATTGACGATGAAGTTAATCACAATTTCGACACCACAGCTACCTAAGTGTGGGGAGATTCAAATGTTCTAAGAAAATGTTATCTAGAGTTAGTTGTTCTGTTCTCGTGTAGTTCCGAGAATGGAATCCGATTGGTCTTTTCCGCTAGCAGACACTAAAGAACTAGTTTTCTCCCTCCATTCTGAATTTTTATTTTTTTAGGTTTTATTTGAAATTAATATGCTTTTTAAATTTAAGTTTTGTGTGATTTTAAAAACAAAATTTACTTTATTTCATTAAGTTAAAAAAAAAAAAAAAAAAAAAATTGATTTCTAAAATTCGTCGTGAGTTGAAGACTAGGTCGTTGAGCCGAAATTGCTTTACCCGAGAGCGGGGCGAAAAATTTTGTTATCATTATTTTTAATTTTATTGATCTAAAGTATGCCAAAAAAATATTATATTTTATGAATTTTTGAACGTGGGGTAATATACCCAACTTCAAAAATATGTATATATATGTTTGTATTTTATATTATGTACAAAACAGGGTAGAACAACGCACTTTCAAAGACTAACATTAAGTTCAGCAATAGCTACTGATTTTGACGACAAGAAGCAAAATATCAAATGTGATGTAAAATAATATGCTTACAAACTGGGTATTTTTAATCACTTTTCTACACTAATCACCCTCATGAATTTATAATTATAGTCTGATTTCATGCAAATGAGGGCATTGCATGATCTCAAGTGTGGGGAAGGGTTATAAATTCTCTCGGGTTTGCACTTAGTTTATTTGTCAAATTTTGTGAAAATTTGAAAAATTTTCAACTAAATGAATTTAAAATCATGTTTATACATATTTATGAACGGTGAAAACTAGGTGATAATACCGAAATTATCGTTACCTCGAAAAGGACATAAATTGAGAAACACCCTAAAACGCTTGAATTCATTTAAAATGAAATAAAAGAAAATAAAAAGGCAAAGAAAGAAACTAAGTGTGGGAAGAATGTACCAAGTTATTCAATTTAAAACATATATCACATATTTTTGTACAAGATTATTGCAGGTACTTTTGTTTTGGATAATACTAATCAGTTTTACCCGGTTTACTGTAATACATTTGAAAGAAAGATGGATCTACACGATGAATCAATTCCATCATTAAAAGGAAGTAAAGTCTTCCGAAAAAGACACGCGCTTCTTGATTTAGGTCATGAAGTTGTCGTCCAGACCAGCTGTAGGTTGACGAAAAACCTAGAAAAGTCATCACTAAAATCAGCAGGAAATCCACGGACCTCAGCATCAAACAGGGTTGCCAAGTGGTCAGATTTATCCTAACCATGAGAAGGATTTATCTCGTACAATGGGGAGGCACCGTGCAAATTAGCTGGATAAGACTAATGAATCAGATCCCCAGAAAGGATAATCTCCTTAAAGATTAAAAATCAGCTTTTAAGACTGATATTACTCAATCCTAGAGATTGACCTTAAAGATTGAGAATTCAAACTCATGGAATTCAATGATATCTAAACTCGAGCATGAACGAGAAAATATTTTGATCAAAAATACAAACCGATTTGTTTTCTGAAAACCCTATTTTCAATACGTTCATTACCATTGAACGTAAAATCCTAGGAATTCACCTGGAATTCATTAGGTCACCTGAACTAAATCGGGTGTCAACCGTAAGAACGGTGGTTGCATAGCATGGTCAAAGACAGGACTTTGTGCCAGACCGACAAATTATAAGGGTGAGCTTTACTATTGCTCCTACCAAGGATAGTAATTGCGTCCGACACGTTATAGACCATAATCAAAAGCATGTCACGGGACATTGCCTTAACAGTTGATTGTTCAACGCTTTCCTTTACAACCGGACGGTAGTTTGCCGAAAGGTAATATACGGAACAAGTAAACTGGACGTGTTGCTTTCCAAATACAAGGTTAGCAAGTGGGTGACACAAAACCGCAAGTTTTGAGCTAAAATTTTCAAATCTGAAACCCACCAAACCCACAAAAATATTTTGCAACACCGGTAAAGGGTTATTCCGGAAAACTTATCTAGGGTAAAAACTAGATTTAATTTTCAAAAGATCAAATGTTTTCATAAAGATCCAATTTCCTTAATGGATCTAAATTTTTATAAGTCATGTGGGACTGTAAACCATATCGTTACTACCATTGTTTATACCGCCGTATAGAAATCACTGATGTACAAAGTGTGAAGAATAAAGAAGTGATTCTAGTATTTCAAGACAATATTGCTTGAGGACAAGCAACGCTCAAGTGTGGGAATATTTGATAATGCTAAAAACGAACATATATTTCATAGCATTATTCCTCAAGAAAGACAAGCTTTTAGTTGCAATTGTTCTATTTACAAGTGATATTCGTTTAAATAATAAAAGGTGAAGACAAAAGACAGATTCGACGATTTGAAGACGCAAACGACCAAAAAGCTCAAAAGAACAAAAGACAATCAAAAAGGTTCCAATTATTGATAAGAAACGTCTCGAAATCACAAGAGTACAAGATTCAAAACGCAAAGTATAAGATATTAAATTGTACGCAAGGACGTTCAAAAAACCGGAACCGGGACCAGAGTCAACTCTTAACGCTCGACGCAACGGACTAAAAATTACAAGTTAACTATGTATATAAATATAATATAATATATAATTAATTATATTAATTATATATATATTATATATATATTATTAAAACCGTCGGCAGCCAGAAACTCCAAGGGCCAGAAATGAAAATACCTCTCCGCGACTCGCGGAGTTTGAAGGGCTTTTTGCCGCGAGTCGCGGAGCCCCAAATTCCAAATCTGGCTATAAAGCAACCCGAATTCTGATCGAAAAAATACACATATTTTCTCAATCTCTCTCTCAATATATACGTAATATATTTATATTTATAATTTATATTTTAATTTTAATTATAATTCTAATAATAAGGGTATGTTAGCGAATGTTGTAAGGGTGTAAGTCGAAATTCTGTCCGTGTAACGCTACGCTATTTTTAATCATTGTAAGTTATGTTCAACCTTTTTATATTAATGTCTCGTAGCTAAGTTATTATTATGCTTATTTAAAACAAAGTAATCATGATGTTGGGCTAATTACTAAAATTGGGTAATTGGGCTTTGTACCATAATTGGGGTTTGGATAAAAGAACGACACTTGTGGAAACTAGGCTATGGGCTATTAATGGGCTTTATATTTGTTTAACTAAATGAAAGTTTGTTAATGTTAATATAAAGATTTACAATTGGGCGTCCCTATAAATTACCATATACACTCGATCGGACACGATGGGCGGGGTATTTATTTGTACGAATAATCGTTCATTTAACCGGACACGGGAATGGATTAATAGCCACTAGAATAATTAAAACAGGGGTGAAATTACATTCAAGGGTAATTGGTGTAATTGTTAACAAAGTAGTAAAACCTTGGTTTACACGCAGTCGATAACCTGGTGTATTCATTAAACAAAGTATTAAAACCTTGTTACAATTCGAATCCCCAATTAGTTGGAATATTTATCTTCGGGTATAATAATAATTTGACAAGGACACTTGCAATTTATATTTATGACTGATGGACTGTTATGGACAAAAACCAGACGGACATATTGAATAATCCAGGACAAAGGACAATTAACCCATGGGCATAAAACTAAAATCAACACGTCAAACATCATGATTACGGAAGTTTAAATAAGCATAATTCTTTTATTTCATATTTTATTTCCTTTATTTTATATTTAATTGCACTTCTAATTATCGCACTTTTATTTATTGTTATTTTATTTAATCGCACTTTTATTTATCGTACTTTTAATTATCGCAATTTAATTTTATCGCATTTTTATTATTCGCAATTTCATTATCGTTATTTACTTTACGCTTTAATTTAAGTCTTGTATTTTATATTTTACATTAGGTTTTAACTGCGACTAAAGTTTTAAAATCGACAAACCGGTCATTAAACGGTAAAAAACCCCCCTTTATAATAATAATATTACTTATATATATATTTGTAATTTTAATAAAAGTAAACTAATATAGCGTTGAGCTTTGCTTAAAGATCTCCCTGTGGAACGAACCGGACTTACTAAAAACTACACTACTGTACGATTAGGTACACTGCCTATAAGTGTTGTAGCAAGGTTTAAGTATATCCATTCTATAAATAAATAAATATCTTGTGTAAAATTGTATCGTATTTAATAGTATTTCCTGCTAAAATTTAATAGTATTTTATACCCCCCTGCTTTGACATCAGATACATAGGAAGCACGAAGAGGTATATAATTTCGGACGAGAATATTTATGAAAATATCCTCAGAAATATCGAAGATATTGATGATGATATTTTGGAATTTCTAAGTTCGATGGTTGATGAAGAAGATTTTCCGCAAGATTTTAACATGAGTACGGAGCAAGATATTCGTTGAAGGTTTCATCGGATCCAGAATTACCTGGATTCGTTGAATATATGGTATGGTCCTTGTATTTTTCCTTGGTCTCCTTCGTGGTTAGCTCAATCCGTTTTCCAGTTCCAACTTTTCTGAGCTTTTCCAACATACTATTCTTTATCATCAAACTTTCGATGATTAAGGTCATTTACGATTTTCTATGGTTTCTATTGCTTCATTCAACTTTTTCAACATTCAGAGTATTGATTTATGACTGATTGCTTTTCAGAATTTCAGAATGAGAGATCATAATTCTAAGAGATAAATGTCATACATATAACTGTTGATGTAAATATGCTGTGAGTTTTCAAAGTACTGATTGCTGATTCCTGGTAATTGTTATGGCAGTTCTCGTTATAAGATGTCGATGAGTTCATGATAAGGCTTCATTAGATAAGTATAGTTATTTGTCGGAGAGTTTTTAGTCAAAGCGCAACGAGGTTGCTGGTACGTCTGCTAGTAATGTGGTGGAATATAAGAGGTTCTTCGGTACAATGAGGAAGGGCAAATGTATATATCAAAGTTATAATAGGACTTATTCGAATGAAAAGTTGAAATTGATTTGCTGAAGCTGTGACAAAATTGGCTACTTTGGAATGGGGATTGCAAAGTGATTTTCAGTAGTAACAACGCCAAAGGAGCTAATACAAATATGTGTTAAACATTTACTTAAGTTCCGAGTATTTTCAAGTACATAACTATATGCATCAATCTCTTCTTACGTAGATGAAGTGCGGTTGATTCATCCTCCTGATGGAGGTGTTTTCGAGAATTACGAAAGGTTTGAAGGCAGATTGTAATCGTCAAGATACAAATGAGGTTTAAGATAAAATCAAGTGGCAAACTTGAAGAATTATTTAGTTTCATATGTTATAATCAGTATTTTAATTCATTTTAATTGTCCAATATCATTTGTCCACAATCGATAGTCGACAGTTAACAGTCCAATCATTCATATATAGTTTAATATATAATATTCGAATTAATTAATACGTATCGTGACCCGTGTACATGTCTCAGACTCGATCACAACTCAGATTATATATATTATTGTAGAATCAACCTCAACCCTGTATAGAGAACTCGATCATTACTGCATATAGAGTGTCTATGGTGATTTTAAATAATATATATAGATGCGTCGATATGATATGTCAAAACCTTGTATACGTGTCCCGATATTTAAAGTGCGTAAAATAAATAACAGAAAATAAATGATGATAAATAAAATGCATAAAGGTAAATAACAGAAATTAAATGACGTTAAATAAAATTGCGAGAATGTAAATTACGATAATTAAATTGCGATAAATAAAATGTAATACGGAATTAACAGTTAGCTAGGAACAGTTAGCTAGATTCTTAACAAAATTTCTCATAGTTAATTTGTTTGTTTCTAACAAATTTTATTTTGTCAAATGTTTTCTTCATTATGCCACTTGTTGGATTCTGATAAATCAAAATCCAAATATGAAATTGGATGAATATGGTTATTCTGTGGTGAACGGATTTGTATATCGGTGAATGTAAGTAGGATAGTAAACGACTGTTGAATCAACTTCGAAGAATGTACAGTGTAACTTATTAATATGAAATCTAAATATTCATCGGGTATTACCTACCCTTTAAAATGTTTTCACCATTAACAGTTTGTACCAAAGAATTTTTAATTACAATCTTTATGAACACATATATACATTATATTTTCTTCAGATATAATCGTAGATTTAATGAATTAATATGATATTAATCTCATTTGATTTATCGTTAGAACTAGAACACATAATCTCTAAAACATTAGAAATTATATAATCGTCACGTAGAATGAAGATAATTGATGTAGAACGATTCGTAGAACGATAATTATACTCGAGGTACAGAATAAGATGTTGAGGCATGTGGTGTTGAATCTTAGGTTGTTGGTGGTACTGGTGCTGTTGGTGCTGAGGTTGGTGATGTTACTGGTGTTGGTGATACTGCTGGTGCTTGCAATTTGTGTACCGTGCTCTCTAAAGTTAACACTCGATCTCGGAGTTCTTTAAATTCTTCTACTAATCCTGGTTGGTTATCAGTGTGAGGTAGAGATCGGAAATCTCCTCTAGTTCCGTTAATGGTAGTCTCAAGACGAAAAATTCTGGCAAAAAGGGTATAAACGGTGTTGCGAACAGGTTCACCGGTGAGCGGGTTGAGTACGCCAAGGTTAGGTGGTAGATTCGGTTCATGATATGGAGTACCTTCTTCCCTTCTCCATAGGGTGAGTATGCCGCGAACCCACCCCCATTTTATCCAGTAATCACGGTAGTTAATTGGTTGGTGTGCTCCTGTCACGCTGTCTTCGAAGTCAAAGGAACGTGGTCGATTCGTAGAGGCCATCTTACGCGATCACAGAAAAGATTTTTGGTATGAAGAGTTTAGTGACAGCAATTGATAGTTGGATGTATTCTTAATACATAATATGCATAGATATATATAGTACCAGGATCCCTTAAATTGCGGAGAAATTTACGAGAGATATCAGGCAAGATCTACAGTAATAGATACGCTAAGATATGAATTTTGTCTATACACTATTCATGCAGTCAATGCAGTAAAACGAGTCTAGACTAAGAATAATGAGCAGGTAATCTCCTAAGGATGATAAGCAGATGATTTTCGACAAAATGATAAGCAAAACTTTTGACATGCAGACACGGTCGAAGTCCAGACTCACTAATGCATCCTAATGACTCATCAGTTATACACACTAATGCAGACCTGGTTCGCTAAGACCATCGCTCTGATACCAACTGAAAGGACCCGTTCTAATCCATCCAGACGAAGTCCATATTGATTATAAACGATTCACAACAGTTGATTACATCACGAGGTACTTGACCTTTATATGATACATTTTACAAACATTGCATTCGTTTTTGAAAAGACAATCTTTCATTACATCAAAAGTTGACGGCAGACATACCATTTCATAATATATCTAACTATAATTGACTTAATAATAATCTTGATGAACGCGAAGACTTGAATGCAACGTCTTTTGAAATATGTCATGAATGACTCCAAGTAATATCTCTAAAATGAGCAAATGCACAGCGGAAGATTTCTTTTATACCTGAGAATAAACATGCTTCCAAGTGTCAACCAAAAGGTTGGTGAGTTCATTAGTTTAACATAAATAAACTTTTCCATCATTTTAATAGACCACAAGATTTTCATTTTTCATAAATATACGTCCCATGCATAGAGAAAAAAATATCATTCATATGGATTGAACACCTGGTAACCGACATTCACAATATGTATATAAGAATATCCCCATCATTCCGGGATCCTCCTTCGGACATGATATAAATTTCGAAGTACTAAAGCATCCGGTACTTTGGATGGGGCTTGTTGGGCCCGATAGATCTATCTTTAGAGTTCGCGTCAATTAGGGTGTCTGTTCCCTAATTCTTAGATTACCAGACTAAATAAAAAGGGGCATATTCGGTTTAATAATCCAGCCATAGAATGTAGTTTCGATCACTTGTGTCTATTTCGTAAAGCATTTATAAAAGCAGCGCATGTATTCTCAGTCCCAAAAATATATATTGCAAAAGCATTTAAAAAGGGAGCAAATGAAACTCACCTAATGTATTTTGTAGTAAAAATACACATGACTATATTGAACGATACAGGATTGGTCTCGGATTCACGAACCTATATCATTTTTATATATATATTAACACATATAATTGTAATTGAACAAATTTGTATATTATTATTAATGATATAATTTTTATATTTGTTATTATATAAGTTTTATTATTTATTCATATATTTTCATTTCATATATAAATATAGTTATGTTATGTGTATTAGATATACTCATATACAAATATCATTTATGTGTGAAATTAATGATAATACGAAAATAATGATAATAAATAATTAGATTTAATAATGATATGGAAAATAATTTTTTTTTTAATACAAACGATTGTCACTTTATTTGTAGGAGTAATGATAGTGATAATAATAATATTAATAAAGTAATAATAATAAAAAAATAACTTTGTAAATTTTAATAAAAGATAAACTTAATAATCATTCCACTACAAGTAATAATAATGGTAATAATAAGTTTAATAATAACAATACTAATAATAACAATAGTAACAAAAAAGGAAACTACCTCACTTGAAATGAGTTTTTAAAAAAAGAACATCACATGCTTGGACTCGAACCCGAGACCTCTCGTTAAACTGCAAACACTATCAACCATTGCACCTCCCATTCATTCTTGTTTTAAATTCGACTTCTATCTTATTTAACCCGTATTTCGGCCCAACCAGAAACTTGCAGCCCAACAGAAAACATAACGGCCCAAGTTAACAATTACGGCCCAACTGCTCACGAGCCCAACAACTATCTATATCCAAACCCATAATTCGATTTTTAATAAGCCCAAAGATATTAACGAACTGTTGATTTGTCCCATGGAACTCGACGGAAAAAAAATCGGATTTAAAAGAACATGCATGGCAGTTTTTTTTTTTCATTTCCAAATCATCATGTCATTGTTATCAATTATATAGGACCACTTCTTTATAAGTGGCTCATTTTTGTCTGCCAACAAAACTTCTTTTAGTCCCACATGTAATGCAATATAATATATAATCATAATCATGTTCACATTTCATAATACTGTAAACATATTTCATGATTTTTATTTTTGTTGTGTGCTCAGTAGAAGGAAACGAAGTGACAGGAGCATCTATATGGGTTTGGTTTTCATGGTGATTTACGGATATACAAAAGAGAGAGACGAATAGAGGGTGACCGGTGGTCGTTTGCTATGGTTGGTAGTGGTGATCAATTTGCAACAACGATAATGATCAGGTAGTTTAATATTTTGATGGTGGTTGAGACATTGGGTTTGTTGAAGACATGATCGAAGGTAATGATGACGATAGTTTCATGGTGTTATTGTTGATGTCTAGGTGACGGTTTAAAGGTGGTTGTCGAAAGGTGGTCGATGGTTGTCATAGGAAGGTTTGTTACTTGGCCGATTGAGAGACATAAGAAACGAATAACAAGGGTGAGAGTTGGTAATTAAATGGGTGTTTGGTGATAATAGGTTTTGTAGGTGATAGTTCTTGTCAACGAGAAGAAACATGAAAGAGAATGCAGGATGGCGATTCTTGAGTCTCGTAAGGAAAACAAGATGTTGGTTGAACTATCTATCCTTCTGCATATATGTGTATAATATATGTATACCAATGATGGATTAGTTAACGGGAGACAAGGAAAAAAAACAATGGATTCCCCTTTAATAATTTCTATCACGGATCAAGCAAGAAGTCAAGAAAAATAAAAAGAAGAAAATGATGTGTAACAGATTTCGTACATTTTATGATTTAAATTCAACACTGATTTTGTTTTTACTGACTATGGAATCAACCTGTTAAATCTAGCAGACAACCCTACAAGAGAAGATAGCGATGCACAACAGAATTGGAATCTGTAAAATTATATATATATATATATATATATATATATATATATATATATATATATATATATATATATATATATATATTTAATACTAATAATTAATAAATATATTAATAATAATAATACTTTTAATATTATATATAAAATTAATAATAATATAAATAACAATATTTATTATTAATAATAATAATAATAATAATAATAATAATAATAATAATAATAATAATAATAATAATAATAATAATAATAATAATAATAATAATAATAATATTAATGATAATAATGATAAGTTGTATCTTAATATAATTAACAATACTTAAAATATTGATTTTTAATAGATATTAATACTAATTATATTAATATTACTAATAATATTAATAATAATAATATATTAATAATTATAGTAATACTAGATAATAATAACGATATTAACAATGATAACAATAATATTAATATAACAAATTTAATGTGTCAAATTTTAATATTTTAATTTTAATATTATTAATAATACTGATATTAATATTAATAATGTATGTAACAATATCATAATAACTATAATTAAACTTGTAATTACATTTAATATTACAATTTATGAATTTTGTAATATCTAATAATTATATCTTATATTATATGAATACATCAATTGAATGTTTAACATTTATATGTTTTATATATGTTTTGACATAATAATTATTAATACAATCATTTATATATATTTATCTTATATAGGTTCATAATAATACTATATATATTTTATATATTTATTTTAATGGTAATTTAATTATTCTGTTCATTATCTTACATTTGTAAGTTTTAAATTTATTAAAAGGTATTCTACTAATTCGAAATATTATATATATTCTTATATTTATATTTATATATATATTTACATATTTGTTATACACAATTGTTCGTGAATCATCGGGATTAGTCAAAGGTCAAATGTAACCATGTACACAGTTCAAAGATTTTGAGATTCAATTAAATATACTTTGCTTATCGTGTCAAATTCATATAGAGATTAAGCTTAAATTTGGTCGGAAATTCCCGGGTCGTCACACTTTCATATGCCACTTGTTGGATTCTGATAAATCAAAATCCCAATATGAAATTGGATGAATATAATTATTCTGTGGTGAACGGATTTGTATATCGGTGGATGTAAGTAGGATAGTAAACGACTGTTGAATCAGCTTCGAAGAATGTACAGTGTAACTTATTAATGTGAAATATGAATATTCCGCGGGTATTACCTACCCGTTAAAATATTTTCACAATTAACACTTTTTACGAAAGAATTTTAAATTACAATCTTTATGAAAACATATATACATATATATTTTCTTCAGATGTAATTATGGATTCATTGAGTTAATATGATATTAAACTCATTTGGTTTACCGTTAGAACTAGAATATGTAATCTCTAAAACATTTAGAGATTACTTAATTTCCATGAAGAACGAAGATAATTGATGTAGAACGATACGTAGAACGATGATTATACTCGAGGTATAGAATGAGATGTTGAGGCATGGATGGTTGAAGGTACTGGTGCTGTTACTGATGGTACTGTTCGTGCCGGTGATGTTGCTGAAGCTGGTAAATTTTGCACCATATTTTCCAAGGCTACAACTCGGGCGCGAAGCCCGTTCACTTCTTCCATTATTCTGGAATGATTGTCGGTCGGAACGAGCAACTGAGTAAGGTTTAGAATTATGGATAGAATATAATCGTGACGAGCTACCATGGAAATGAGGCTGAAAATAGTGTTTGGGATAGGTTCGCCAGTAAGTGCTTCATGTTCATCGCCAAGAGGTAAGTTCGGCTGGTGGAAGGGATCGCCTTCTTCGCGTCTCCATTGATTAAGTCGATCACAAACCCATCAGATGAATTAGGGATGGCTGATTGGTTGATCCATTCCGGTTACACTACTTTCGGAGTTCGAGTGGAAATCCATATCGGAATAGCTGTCGGAATAACTATCAGAATAGCTATCGAAATCTAAGGGACTCGAACTGGTTGAGGGATTCATCTCGTACGATCAGATGATGGATTTTTGATAAGAAATAGATTATAGGATGTAGATTAGTACCCTGCAATACATAATTTACATATGCATATATAATACTAAAATCCCATAAGTTACGGAGAAATCTACGGAAACAGTCAGACAAAGGTAACAATAATAGATACGTTAAGATATGAATTTATCTATACACTGTCTATGCAATAGAGGCAGTAAGACGTGTCTAGACTTTAAGGATGATAAGCAAATAATTTTCAACCCTAAATGATAAGCAAACCTTTTGACATGCAGACACGGTCGAAGTCCAGACTCACTAATGCATCTAAACAACTACTAGTTAGACACACTAATGCAAGACCTGGTTCGCTAAGACCACCGCTCTGATACCAACTGTAGAGACCCGTCCTAATCCACCTGGACGAAGTCTTCATCAGATGGTCCCATTGCGAGGTTCTGCCCTCTATATGCCATGAACGACTCCATGTAATATCTTTAAAATGAGCAAATGCACAGCGGAAGATTTCTTTCGTACCTGAGAATAAACATACTTTCAAGTGTCAACCAAAAGGTTGGTGAGTTCATAAGTTTATCATAAAACAATAAAATTCATCATTTTGATAGACCACGAGATTTAAATCCTGCATGGTATAAATGGGCCCGAATCCTATACCCACCTGTAATGTACAAGCGATATCTTTTAAATACAGTACACCTTTCTCGTGTACGAAATCATCTTTCATAAATCTTAGTAATCGTACACATATCTTGTGCACAAAAAATAACATACACATAACCTGTGTATAAAATCATTCTCTCGATACATAACATTCACTTTTCATTGCTTTCATAACTTGGCTTGGTAACCGACCTTAACATATAATGCGCATAATAATATCCCCAAAATAGAACATCTCGTCTGTATAATAATCATATAAAATTCGAAGTACTAAACACCACGCCCACTAGCTCTTCCGTCTAGTGAACATTCTGGGTGGGGGTGTTAAACCCGGTAGCTACCTTTAGGATTCGCATCAATTAGGCGTGCACTAATTCTCAAAATTAGTGATGTTCCCTAATTCTTAGGTTACCAAGCAATAATAATCAGGGAAAAAATATTCATATCAATTGTGGCAATTATCACGTCCACATAATTCAATGGTGGCAATTATCACGTCCACATAATTCATTTGAGGAATGTTTTGCTTGTATCTATCTCGTCAAACATTTATAAAAGCATTTCATGTATTCGCAGTTCAAAATGTATTTCAAAAGCTTTTAATAAAGCAGTTGTAAAAGTAGCGCATGTATTCTCAGTCCCAAAAATATAAAGAGTAAAAGGGAATCAAATGAACTCACCATACTGTATTTTGTAGTAAAAATACATATGACAATATTGATTAACTGAACAATGCATGGTTTGCCTCGGATTCACGAACCTATATCATTTGTATATTTATTAATATTCATAGTTGAAATTTGAACACACATATATATAAGTGTATTAGTTATATCATTTCTATGTTAATATATATATGTTTTATATGTTCGTTTTATATATAAAAATATTAAATTTTATTATGTTATATGTGTTAATTATATAAATATATTTATGTATGTATTTCATTTGTTTATCGAAACAGTAGTTCCAATTATACTAAGTTAATATTAGTAAAAATAATAGTAATAACATTAATAATATACTTATGTTAATAAATATATTTTTATATAACTAGCTTATGTTTTGCCAAAAATTAATAGTTGTAATAATAACAGATTAGGTATAATGATAGTCAATGGTAATATTAATAATAAAAATGTTAATTTTTAATGATAAATACTAATTAGGATAATCATGTTAATAATTAGTAATGATATCATTATTAGTAATACGTAGGTTAATCTTAATAATACTAATAATACTTCTAATAATTATAAATTGATACTAAGACTAATATTAATATTAGTTTGTGTTATTTTCATAATTACAATAATAATAATAATCATTTTTATAATAATAATAAAAATAATGATAATAATAATAATAATAATAATAATAATATTTAGTGATATTACTTAATAATAACTAACATGACAATAATAATAATCATATAAAAAATTTAACATAATAATAACAATTTATAATAACAATAACAATAATAATAATAATAATAATCATGTTAATAACAATAATAATAATAATAATAATAATAATAATAATAATAATAATAATAATAATAATAATAATAATAATAATAATAATAATAATAATAATAATAATAATAATAATAATAATAATAATAATAATAATAATAATAACAACAACAACAACAACAACAACAACAACTACTAAAATGTAATGGCTACCTTAAAGTGTGATTTCAAAAAAAAAAACTATATGTCTCCATCCAGAATCGAACCAGAGACCCCCTGCTAACCTCACAACACACTAACCATCGATCCACTTAAGCTTTTCTGATTTAAAACCCCCACATATCTGTATATCTGATATATCTATATAATCTGATTCACCTTCTTCCTCATGTAAATAAGTCAGACAGTTTGGACACCCTAATCACACTAGAAATTTACTAGCTTTAATTAAGTCTCGATATTAAATTATAAACGTTCTAAAATGAAAGATTTTGATTTAACAGATACGAATAGAAATAAAGAAAATATATTTTCTGTATCAGACTTTGTTAAAAGTATATGAACTCGAATCTTGTTTTAAAATATAGACAATTTTAACTAATATTTATAACATAAAAGAAGTTACAAACGACTCATAGAAACTACCTGGATCCTTAATTGATCCTGAAACATTCAATTGAGCTCGAATTTAACTATGAACTAATCTGTTGACTTTTTCAAATAAACTTTGACTTTAGAAATTCGAATACGATAAGTAGAATTGGATCTTGAGAATTTGTAGGCAGTTAAAACGAAGGCTTTCTAACAAGATACCATTAACACATTTTGAAAATTTATTCTAATTTGAGTCTTGACTCAAAAGTTGAAGAACAGAGACGTCCTCCTATTTTATAAAAATTGATTTTTTTTAATTTCAATGTTTTTAATCGTAAATGTGATAGCAGGTAGTTATATGGAGGATAAATGTTAATATTACAGATCATTAGTCACAATTGGACTTTGTTTGGTAGCTTAATTGATTCGGTTTACTTGTAAATCAGAAACAGAAGATAGAATAAAGAAAATAAAAGGCGTACGAATTTTACTAACTCATTTTTTTATCTAATGATTGTTTGGAATCAGATTGTGCTGGGTTTTGTCAGCAAACAAAATTTCTTATAGAATGACAACGATTGCAATATAAATCCTTTTTCCAATCTGTAGTTAAATACGTATAATGTGTATATATATATTTAATATATATGTATATGTATAAGTACTCTGTATGTTATTATATATCTGACCTGATATATATATCCGTATATATATATGTGTATCTAACATATTAATTTTTGTAATATAACTTAACAGCATAAATCCCTTATTAATTTTAAGAATATCATTTATTTTTAATAAGGATAAGAATACTAATATTAATAATAATAATACTTTTATTAATATTGATAAATATATTTAGATATATAAATTTCATGTTTATTTTTTAACATAATAACTTTAATAATATTTAATAATAATAATGGTAAACATAATAATAAGGATTATAATCTTAAAGATAATAATAATCAACAATTTATTTAAATCTTAACAAATTTGTAATTTCAATCTTTCCCATAAAAATATTTATAATAAAAATCTTTATTATGATAACTTTAAAACTATTAGCATTTATTAATCACAATTATAACAACAATAATAATAATATAATTAATACTAGTATTGATATTAGTATTATTAATAATAATGAAAGTAAAAAAAATATTATGATACTTTATCCTTAATTTGTGATTATATCTAATATATTAATATTTCATATTATTATAATATTGAATAATTACATAATATCTATAATTTTTTTATATCTCAATATACATCTAATAATTTATATATATCTATACATAGATTTATTTTAATAGCAACTTTCTTATCTTGTATTTTATTTTACATATTGATTTCTAATGATTAATTTATATTTTATTAATCCAAGTTAATATATATACACTTATATTTATATTTATATTTATATTTATATATATATATATATATATATATATATTTAATTTTAACAATTGTTCGTGAATCGTCGGGATTAGTCAAAGGGTAAATGAATTCATGTAAACAGTTCTGAATATTTTGAGATTCAACTAAAGTGACTTTGCTTATCCTGTAGAGTTCATATTAAAATCAAGTTTAAATTTGATCGGAAATTTCCGGGTCGTCACAATTATTAGTAAAAGTATTATTATTATAGATATTATAGATATTATTATTATTATTACTATTATTATTATAAAATAAAACAATTTTTTTATTTATTATCAATATTATATTAACAAATAACTATTAGTTATATAAAACTATATTTACTACGTATAACATCACTATATTAATATTTTTATTATAAATATTAATAAAAATAATTAAATATTTTATTAATGAAACACATAATTAAAATAACAGTTAAACCACAAATAATATATAAATTTTGTTCGATTACAATTATGTGTGTTAATATATATATAAATGATATAGGTTCGTGAATTCGAGGCCAACCTTGCACTTGTTCAATGATGTTATATGTATTTTTACTACGAAATACAGTATGGTGAGTTTCATTTGCCTTTTTTACCCTTTATATTTTTGGGCTGAGAATACATGCGAAATTTTTATAAATGTTTTACGAAATAGACACAAGTAATCGAAACTACATTATATGGTTGAATGATCGAAGCCGAATATGCCCCTTTTTTCTTGGTAGCCTAAGAATTAGGGAACATCACTAATTTTGAGAATTAGTGCACACCTAATTGACGCGAATCCTAAAGATAGATCTATTGGGCCTAACGAACCCCATCCAAAGTACCGGATGCTTTAGTACTTCGAATTCATTTTTATCATGTCCGAAGGATTTCCCGGAATGATAGGGGATATTCTTATATGCATCTTGTTAATGTCGGTTACCAGATGTTCAATCCATATGAATGATTTTTGTCTCTATGCATGGGACGTATATTTATGAGAAATGGAAATAAAATTCTTGTGGTCTATTAAAATGATGGAAATGAATGATTATGATAAACTAATGAACTCACCAACCTTTTGTTTGACACTTTAAAGCATGTTTATTCTCATGTATGAAAGAAATCTTCCGCTGTTCATTAGCTCATTTTAAGGATATTACTTGAAGTCATTCATGACATATTTCGAAAGACGTTGCATTCGAGTCGTTGAGTTCATCAAGATTATTATTAAGTCAATTATAGTTGGATATATTATGAAATGGTATGCATGTCGTCAACATTCGATGTAATGAAAGTTTGTCTTTTAAAAAACGAATGCAATGTTTGTAAAATGTATCATATAGAGTCAAGTACCTCGCGATGTAACCAAATGTTATTGTATTCATTCTTATGGATTAGGACGGGTCTTTACATGCGAGTTCAAGTTGTTCGAATGATGAGAGCCGTGAAGAGAGGTTATTAGAGACTATTGTAACATCTGGTGGTGTTCGTCTTCAACCCACTCGAGATGCTATTCTGGTTTTTCTTGCGGAGGCCACAAAATTGGATGCACTAGCTTTAAGTCATGCACTAGAAGCTAAGCTCCAATCGCTTAGTGAAGTGAATGGAAAAAAAACAACTCATGCTTTCAGCAAATGCGGCATTCAATAGCTTTCCTGATTTGAAGCTTTATAAGTTAAAGCCATCAGCAAAATCCAGGTTCGCTTTAGAATTATGTTATTAAAATTTATGTTATAATTCTTCTATTAATTAAATTGAAGTACGGACCTTTTCCTTTTTAGGTCGCAGTATACATTGCAAGTGACCTGAAATCCAATTTGATTTTTGTAATCCAATTTGATTTTCCTTTAAATGTCACACATCATGAGAGATGAAGAATGAATTAATTTTTGTAGTTTGATATGTTGAAGATTACATGAATAGTCCCTATGAATAATTTTAATGGACTCAGTTAACCTCGTTAGGGTGAGGATGGAATTGAGACTTTAAAATGTTTTAAGGATAAAAAATGCATAAAATAAAACATAAAGATGAAACGGGTAAAAAGTGAAAAATACAGGGACGAAATGAACAATTTTGTCTAAACTTTTCTTAAAAAAATTAACACCAACACAAAACCAATTTTAAAGAACATAAAAGAGAGACCAAATCGAATCTATAAAATTGCGTATGATGGTTCTTAATATTTTTTGGGTTCGCAGAACATAATTAACTTTGCAGCCTTTATTAGAAGCAATAATATCCATTTAGTGGTTTTTGTTATTAACTCAATACATAAATTCCTTAGTACACATATTGAATACTACATAAACTGATAAAGGTTGCAAAATTATAATGCCCCACTACTCATAAGACTATACTAAAACTGGTCTAAAGAGAGTGTAAACTTGGGTCTTTTTAAAAATAAAGATAGAGACGATCTCACAAAAATATAATACCAACTACATCAATAACCAAATACGGACTTCTTCCTTTGCGATTCTTTTATGAAGTGCATCGAATTACTATGCGATGTTTGTTGAATATATATATTAACAGCCCTTATTTTCACTTCCATTTCAGTCATAGAAACTTCTCTCTCGTCTTCTTTTATCGTCTCCAACATTTTACTTGTTCGCTGCCTCATTAAACTCACAAACTGTGGCGGCGCAACCTCACTTACAAACCTAGCCATTCTTGAATTTGCCATATGTGATTTAAAGACTAAAGATATATGTAGTATGTTTGTTTATGGTATGAACTTGGCTGCTGGCTCTGAAATTTATAGGACAAAAGTTTGTTCAATTTTCAGGACACCCCTTGAAGGTTCATTGTTAATCCGTTTAAAACCTTTAATTTCCCTTAAATCTAATAAAGTTCTCCACTGTCCCATTTGGTCCATGAAGTCTTAACATAAGATGAGTAGTCAAGATGAAGTTGCCTCTAATTTGAGGAAGTATACAATTGGCAATAATTCGATAATCGAGATGTTGAAAACTTGATACACACAACAAAACTTTTGTCGTTTTTTGACATTTAGTGCCGACACTTTCTTTTCGTATTAATTGTATTTGGAAGTCATTACATGAAGAAAGCTACATGACATATCAATTTGTGCCAAGTGCCTGATTATCGATCAGATGGCTTGTGAATATCTTCAACGATACGGTTTTTGTTGCCATCGAAAATTCCCTATTTTTCACTTTTCTGATTATAAGTTGGTACATAATTTTATGAAATATCATAATCGAGGTTGAGTTGACACATCATAATAATAGAATTACAAAGGAAGATATACAATTATGTAAACTTTTCAAGATTAAGGATTGAAGCCTTTCATGTATGCTAAACAAATAGTATCAAGAAACACTTATTAACTTTGTTTCACAAAAACTACCTACTATCATTACTGTGTAAGCAAGATTTATAGAGAACCATAATAAGTGAAACTTATATATAGCCAAGTATATATACATATATATCGCAACATATATAATATACTACTTGAAACTTTTCTAAATATTGAAACTTCTTTGATTCAGATACTGTCATTCTTACACACCAGCAAAAATATAATTATAGAACTAATTAATTAACCAGCAATATGATAAACCTGTAAGAAAGGGCTTGTGTGGTTTCAATTGTGTGTAGAAATAACAATGAACCAATATTACAATATGAAAAGTCTTGCTGGATATCAGTCAAGCATCCTGAGGTTAAATATCTCTAGGTCAAAATACGAAACAGGATCGAACAAATAATGGTGTCTAGTTAAAGTTAAAAGGCAGATGTGTATCAACGTTCAGTCGTTCTCCATTCCATAAAGCACAATTTTGGATTTTAATGCCCATTTTTGTCCTAATATTTAATTATAACTTTCGTAGTCACTAAAGTTTCTTCCATAAAGCTATGTTTGATCAAGATGACCCCAGCTAGTTAATATATTTCTTTATTAGATTTGAACTAGTTTCTGAAATAGAGGTTATATTTTGAGATTTCATATTTTTGTATGTAAGACATTGTAGCAATAGACAACCAATTTAGTGTGTGTAACATTTAACCTTGATATGAGAGTTATTGGATTAGCTTTTAAATGTCTTATAATTAGTTTTTTAAGTGTTAACTTATTATAATTTCTTTGTAGTTGCCAAACGACTTGTATCTTTTTAGCTTATTTGAGGTGCTCGAATCCATGTAGATGGTGTTGCCGTATCTCAGTTTCTTCAACTTAAAAATCCAGACTTTTAGTAAAAGTCTAGAAACAATTCATGAAGAAGAAGAAACCAATATTAATACTAATGAAGCGCTTGAATGAGTTACACAAGTACTCGTGTGCTTCTGTTGGAGTGGTGAAAGAGATTCAATCGAGACTCGCAAACAGGGACACGTCGCGACCGGAATGGATGTGTCATGGTCGCGACATAACGACAGAACATGAAGCTTGTTTGGATCAAGACATCGCGACCTGGAGAGCTATGTCGCGGTCGCGACACGCGTCTGACGGGGAGAAGTTTCCAGAATCGAGTTTTCTTGGTCCCTAAGTTGTTTCTTTGTTGAGTTTTGCCTATTTAAACATCCTATTGTAACTCATACATTGTATCACGAATTTATTAATAAAATCTCTCTAGTTTGGTCAGTGGATTAAAATAATCAACCCACTGATTACATATAACCACGTTAAATTATCGCGTTCGTATTTTCTTTATTATTGTCTTCGTTTGTCTATTGTGGGAGGGTGATTTTATGGAAATCACTCTTAGTGTTGGGTCCATAAAACCTAACAATTGGTATATAGAGCTCAAGGTTTCGAGATGAGAAGATGGCGAAAGACGGAAAATTTAGAAACGATAGATTTGATGGAAAAGACTTCGGCTTTTGGAAGATGCAAATTGAAGATTACTTGTATCAAAAGAAGCTACACCAACCTTTGTTGGAGGTCAAACTCGAAGGCATGGATGATGCCGATTGGTCTCTTTTGGATCGCCAAGCTTTGAGTGCGATTCGTCTCTCTCTTGCCAAGAATGTTGCATATAACGTTGTGAATGAGAAAACAACTTTTGCATGTTTGAAGACTCTCTCTAACATGTATGAAAAACCAATGGTGGTGAATAATGTTTTTCTTATGCGACAATTGTTCAATAAGAAGATGAGGGAAGGTTCGAGTGTAACAGATCACATCAACGAATTCAACAATATTATATCAAGGCTTAAATCGGTAGATCTCAAGTTTGATGATGAACTAAAGGCACTAATCTTTCATCATTACCAGAAAGTTGGTCGGGTACGGTCACCGCGGTTAGTAGCTCTACGGGAACTACTAAGCTAGCGTTTGCAGGTATTAGGGATTCGATTCTCGGTGAAGACACTCGTAGGAGAAACTCGGGGGAATCGTCATCCAGATCCTTGTTAAGTGCCGACAACCATGGTAGGGAAATTGATTGTGGTGGTAAGAAGAAGGGTAGGAAGAAGTCTATGAAGAGGTATCCATCAAATGACCGAAGTGAAGCTATTTGTTGGGGTTTGTTGGTTGAATGTTGGTTAATGGACTAATCGACAAAGTTAAGTATGATGCTTAACCAAAGAATATGTTTTGATGATGACACATACATATGCATAAGTGATGATCGACATCTTAACATAAAACACACAAGTTCACTAATCCATACTTGCTCTTGCAAATGACCAAGTCAAATAAAACTTAGAATGAAAATAAAGATCATTAAAGTACATGGTCAAAGTACGGTCGACCGTATACCTGACCGCAGAAGCCCAGACTGAATCTGCAACGCAGTTTTGTGAAAACAAGTTGCACGGTCGCCACCACGGTCAATCGCAGTGCGACCACAGAATTCACTGTCACCATTTTTAATCAAATTTAGTTTGACCATTTCCCAACATCTATAATTCATGAAACCTTTCTTAACACGCTTAGAATGGATGCCTCCTCCAT
The DNA here is from genome assembly GCF_046630445.1 of Rutidosis leptorrhynchoides. NCBI lineage: Eukaryota > Viridiplantae > Streptophyta > Magnoliopsida > Asterales > Asteraceae > Rutidosis > Rutidosis leptorrhynchoides. Next base: position 205,098,624 of record NC_092338.1, on the reverse strand, counting down.
ACTCAATTGAGTTTTGGTCATAAAAACACTAATCTTGGTTAATTACGCTTAATTACATCTTAATGACAATTTAACCATGATTAGGCATAACACATAAGTGTTAATCAATAACTTGTGATCTTAAAACTTGTCTAGACATTCTTAGAATGATCATCAAGTACCAACACACATAAGCTAATGTCACTGAAAACTAATTACAATTAAAAATTACTTAGTGACAAATTAAGGCTAAATGAAGAACAACATTTTCAAGTGTAACTAGTAAAGACTTATGATCCTAAAATATACTTAGATACATTTAGGATGGTCACCAAGTCTCAACTAGATATTGCTCTTCCCTTGTACATGTGTTGGACATTAATGTGTGCTTAGACATTAATCTTGCAATATGTTATATTGCAATTAAGCTTGCTAAAGCTTAAACCATAGTGTTGTGCAAATATCCATGCGATTGATTTTAGAATAACTATATCTTGCTATATGTGAGTATTACTTGCTACTTTCTAATGTGTTTGATACTCATTGATTTGCCAATTTGTTAACATGCTTGCTTTGTGTTATTAGTTAGAACACTAGGATTCAAATAACTAGTTCACTTCAATGAATTAAGTGTAAAATGATTCACAAACAATAATGGTCAATAATCTATTTGGTTTTGTCTAAGTAACACATTGTGTAACATGTCCAAGCATTACTTAACATTGATGTCTTTACACACTTAATATTTAATTTAGAAAGAAATCATTCAATTAATCTCTACTTAGTCTTAAAATGAATATGACTTGTGATTAATTGAAACTAGGAAGTTAATGACATGTTGACTAGTGTTTAGAATTGAACTAAATGCATTAATGAACCTAACTAAGTCTTGACCAAACTGAGATTACCTAAAATGACGATCAAGACACTTCTCCAAGAATATTAGGTTTACCACATTTGGAGTGTTATGTCGTTTTCACACAATAAGACCAAATCTCACACACTTAATGCATATAGTACTTATGTAGGATATTGAGTTTCTTTTGCAGGTGCTAGATGAAGTAAAGATTCCAAAATATGGTGTTCAAATCTGAGTCAAACGGCTATACAACATATACAAATTTTGGACTGCAACGCGCACGGTTGAACCACGGTCGACCGTGCCTGTGACCGTGTGACAACGGCTAGTTTTTGAATTCCACTATAAATAGAAAGCATTGGAAAGCATTTGAAGCTGACCCTCTTTCACATTCAAAAGGTATATTTACAGAGATCACAAGGGCTTTAATTACTACTCAAATGTGATCAAGCAAGAGAAGATTCTATGATCTTATAGATATAGAATTTGGCTGTTGTAAACTTACTAATCAAATTTGTTTATCTTGTGAGTTTACTTAGTATGATGTATGTCCTAGAATTTTCTTAGGATCATCATTACTAATTCTATGAGTCGTGTAACTTCAATTAGTAGAAGCATAGGCTAGCTTAGTGATCTACTTCCTTAAAGGGACTTAGGAGGTTGAATAATCTTATTTGGAGATTAATACTTGTTCCAGTAGAAGACAAGTTGAGCTAGGTTGGAGTTGATCTTTTAAAGGGATGATTAGGTTTGTTGTCTACCAAAGAAGTTAAAGACTTGTAAATCGGATCTCCACGGAGTTTGGAGAAAAGTGCTTAGTGAAGCAAGAAATCCCGATTAGTGTAATCGGGGAGTGGATTAAGGTAGATTAATTAACATCCACCCGAACCACTATAAATCCTTGTGTCTATGTTCTTTACATTACTTTACTTATCATTTTGAACATATACAGTACACACATCAAGTTTGAGTTGAATTGGTTAATCATAGTTAATCAAATTCGGTGATCAATCGAAAAAATGTTAAAAACGTATTAAGTAACTATTCATCCCCCCTCTAGTTACTTACAATTGGTATCATAGCGGTTGCTCAAATCATTGCTCTATAAACGTTTTTGGTAGTGTCAAAATTTGTTTTGTGAAAAAACTTAAGTCAATGATTCTCGGATCAACTCAAACTATGGGATACTTAGAAGAATTGGTGAAAGAGACACCAATCTTTGATAAAGAAGATATTGATGTGTGGAAATTAAGATTTGAAGTTTATGATTGATTTTAGAATAACTATCTCTTGCTATATGTGAGTATTACTTGTTACTTGCTAATGTGTTTGATACTCATTAATTTGCCAATTTGTTAACATGTTTGCTATGTGTTATTATTTAGAACACTAGAATTCAAATAACTAGTTCACTTCAATGAATTAAGTGAAATATAGTTCACAAACAATAATGGTCAGTAATCTATTTGGTCTTGTCTAAGTAACACATTGTGTAACATGTCCAAGTATGACTTAACATTGATGTCTTTACACACTTAATGTTTAATTTAGAAAGACATCATTCAATTAATCTCTACTTAGTTTTAAAATGAATATGACTTGTGATTAATTGAAACTAGGAAGTTAATGACATGTTGACTAGTCTTTAGGATTGAACCAAATGCATTAATGAACCTAACTAAGTCTTGACCAAACTAAGATTACCTAAAATGACAATCAAGACACTTCTCCAAGAATGTTGGGTTTACCACATTTGGAGTGTTATTTCATTTTCACACAATAAGATCAAATCTCACACACTTAATGCATATAGTACTTGGATAGGATATTGGGTTTCTTTTGCAGGTGCTAGATGCAGTAAAGATTCCAAAATATGGTGTTCAAATCTGAGTCAAATGGCTATACAACGGATACAAATTTGGACTGCAGCGCGCACGGTTGAACCATGGTCGACCGTGTGACACGGCTAGTTTTTGAATTCCACTATAAATAGCAAGCTTTGGAGAGCATTTGAAGCTGACCCTCTTGCACATTCAATAGGCATATTTCCAGAGATCACTAGGGCTTTAATTACTACTCAAATGTGATCAAGCAAGAGAAGATTATATGATCTTATAGTTATAGAATTTGGTTGTTGTAAACTTACTAATCAAAGTTGTTTATCTTGTGATATGTCTTAGAATTGTCTTAAGATCATCATTACTAATTGTATGAGTCTTGTAACTTCAATTAGTAGAAGCATATGCTAGCTTAGTGATCTACTTCCTTAAAGGGACTTAGGAAGTTGATTAATCTTATTTGGAGATTAATACTGGTTCAAGTAAAAGACAAGTTGAGCTAGGTTGGATTTGATCTTTCAAAGGGATAGAAAGATTAGGTTTGTTGTCTACCAAAGAAGTTGAACATTTGTAAATCGGATCTCCACCGGGTTTGGAGAAAAGTGCTTAGTGAAGCAAGAAATCCTGATTAGTGTAATCGGGGAGTGGATTAAGGTGGATTAGTTGACATCCACCTGAACCACTAGAAATCCTTGTGTCTGTTTTTTTTAAATTAGTTTACTTATCATTTTGAACATATAAACCACACACATCAAGTTTGAGTTGAATTGGTTGATCATAGCTAGTCAAATTTGGTGTTCAATCGGAAAAATGTTAAAAACGTATTAAGTAACTATTCCCCCCCCCTCCCCTCTTTAGTTACTTACAGGGTTGTAATCAAAAGGGGCACTTTCAAAGGAATTGCAAGAATTCTCCGGCGAAAGGTGTCAACTTTACCACGGAAGATACGGATGATGCACTTTTATTTAGTGTTGAAGATTCGGTGGAGACTTGGATCTTGGATTCGGGAGTTTCGTTTCATGCCTTACCCACTAGGCGTTTGATGACGAATTTTTGATCGTATCAAGGTAACGTTAGATTGGTAAACAATAAAAAGCTTGAACTTGAAGGTATAGGAGATGTTATACTGAAGACTACTCCCAGTTCTAATTGGACCTTGAAAGACGTGAGGTTTATTCCTAAGTTGAAAAGGAAGCTTATCTCGATTGGTCAATTAGATAAAGAAGGTAACGAGATTACTTTTGAAAATCGTCAATGGAAGGTGGTTAAGGGTAGTAGGGTCGTAGCTCGTGGACATAAAAGGAGAACGCTTTATATGGTTGAGGTGTTTGGTGAAGACATGGTAGTTGTTACGGTTGATGTTGGAGATAACTCTACTCTATGGTACCGAAAGCTCGGGCATATGAGTGAAAAAGGTATGAAGATTCTTGTTTCGAGTGGGAGAATTCCGGATTTGAAGAAAGTGGAGCTTGGGTTTTGCGAACCATGTACTTATGGGAAGCAAAAGAAGACGACTTTTGGGAAATCAGGGAATGCGTCCAAGTTGAAGAAATTGGAGCTAGTTCATACAAATGTGTTTGGTCCAACAAATGTAGAATCACACGGCGGTTCTCACTATTATGTCACCTTAATTGACAACTCCACTCGAAAGGCATGGGTTTATTTTCTTAAAGCTAAATCCAGTGTATACTTTTGTGAAGTGGAAAGCTATGGTAGAGAATGAAACTAACTTAAAGGTGAAGTGATTAAAGTCAGATAATGGAGGAGAATATAGTAGTCTTGAGTTTAAGGATCATTGTTCAAAGCTCGATATTAAAGTGTTAAAGACGGTACTGGAGACACCGCAACACAATGGGGTCGCCGAACATATGAATCGTACGTTGAATGAAAGGGCTAATAGAATGAGACTACATGCCGGTTTGCTTAAGATGTTTTGGGCAGATGCGGTCAATACGGCGGCTTATTTGATCAATAGGGGACCCTCAACACCATTGGGTTTTCGAATTCTCGAGGAAGAATGGCAAGGTAAAAAGGTGAGTTATGGTCATCTTAAAATATTTGGGTGCAATGCATATGTGTAGACCAAAGATGCGGATAGAGACAAGCTTGAGGCTAATTCAAATAGGTGTAATTTCATTGGTTACGGTTCGGATGAGATGGTTATCGATGTTGGTATAACGAAGATATAAAAGTGATTCGTTCTCATGATGTTACCTTTGATGAGGATTCCGTTTATGGCAAACCGAAAACGGGGAGTCCCAAACCGGATTATGTTACTTTTGACGATGTTTCTATTGATGATCTTGTAGGTTCTAGTGGGAGTTCGGGTAACAATGAATTGCCGATTAATGGTGAGGCGTCACAAAGTAGGGGTGTTCATAATATCCGAATCCGAATCAGCAATCCAAATAATCCGAAAATCCGATCCGAAAATATCCGAAAAATCGGATATCCGGATTTTCGGACCGAAAATCCGGATATCCGATTTTTCGGACCGAAAATCCGGATATCCGATTTTTCGAATTCGGGTTTCGGATAGCACTTTACAAAATGTTCGGATATTCGGATATCCGAATATCCGAAAATATATATATGCTCATTTTTAATATATATTTATATTTCTTTAATTTATTTATACATTAGCAAAATCTAAGCATTTTCCTCTTACATGTTCTTACAAAAATTCCCATTTCACATAGTTATTGTAACCCATTTTACGTAATTGTAATAAATTGCTATCACTCTGTTTCTTAGATCTAGAATTTGTGCTTGTCAATTGACTATATCGCCTTATCCTTTATTTTATTTCACGCATGTCAATTGACTAGGTTAATCAAATATTAATTTTCTTGTCTATATCTTGCTTGTGCTACTGCACAATTTGTATATCTTTCTTGTGCTACTGCACAATTTCTTGTGTATATCTTTCAAACCGCCATGATTCCTCATCCTCCATGACTCCTCATGTATACTTTTTATCTGATTTATTAATAGAACTTACAAATTCTCCAAGTATGTATATATGGTAATAACATAATATCATACCAGAGCCCTTACAGAGATGATGGTTGCAGACTTGGAGTTCATGGGTCAAATTTTTTATCTCATGTAAAAAGTAAAGTTCGGATATTTAGATAATCCGATATCCGAATCCGAAATTTCGGATACTCGAAAATCGAATATCCGAAATTTCGGATTCGGATATCGGATGTCCAAATCCACTATCCGAATTTTCGGATATCCGAAATTCGGATATCCGAATTTTCGGATATCCGGTTTTGAACACCCCTATCACAAAGTGATAATGATGAAGATGGTTCGGAAAGCGGTGAAAGTTCCGAACATAGTGGGAGTTCTAGTGATGAGGAGAATGATGATGGAACCGGTCCAACCATACCGGTTGTTCCTACACTAAGACATTCTACTAGAGTGTCCAAGCCTAATCCTAGGTATTCTTCATCAACAAACTAACTACTTGCTATATAGCGAGAATGGTGAACTCGAGAGTTACTTTGAGGCGAGACAATCTAAAGAATCCATACAATGGAAGCTTGCCATGAAAGAAGAGATTGGGTCACTTGAGAAGAATAAAACTTCATCACTAGTGAAATTACCTCATGATAAAAAGGTGTTGCAAAATAAGTGGGTGTATTGGCTAAAGAATGAGTTGAATGGAAAGTAAAGGAACAAGGCTCGGTTGGTGGTCAAAGGCTTTCAACAAAAGGAAGGAGTTGATTACAATGAGATATTTTCACTTGTAGTTAAGATGACTACTATTCTGTTGGTACTTTCTATAGTTGCATCAGAAGACTTAACAACGTTTTTGAAATGTTCTGTCGTGCAAACAATCAACAATCACTTCTAAACGTTTTTCAACATTTTTACATCATTCAACCCAGCGACATCGGCTGGTTTACATTCAAATCGCCCTTAGGTGTTATTAAAACACCTAAAGCATCATTTGGGCCTTGGAAAAAATCATTCTTTTTTATTGATGAATCCTCTGTTAAAGGCGTGCGCAAGACGCTTGTTTGGAGAACTGAGCTAACGACGGATGTTAATGCGCGACCCGCGCTAGACGATGACGCAAAAGGTTTATTAAGCATTTGCAAAAATGCAAACCTGATCGTTCGCCCTTATGGTAACATTCCGATATATCTTGGTGGCATTTCATCGTATTGATCGAATAGTGTTAAGTTTACCAGAACTTTAGATCAAATTTCTTAGAAATTATGCTCAGACTTAGTAGTTAGTGAAGGAATGCTCTGTATGGGAAATACTCATTTGAAGGTCAGAGCCTCATTTATTGTTAAAAGGATTAATCTAATTGTTTGATTAAGTTGATTTCTACTCATTAAGTTTGTATTTTTCAGGCTTGGTGTTTAAAAGTGATTCTGGAAGATTGTTGCAGAGAAGCTACAAGGATTATGGTCTGGTATTGCTGTTCAAGTGTAGAAGGGTTAGTCACAATGTGAATCGAGTGTTAGTTAATACAAATAACGTACCTGGTATGGGGTTTGATTAACTAACACAACGACGGGACACAGTTGTGATCTAACTAATACTCCAAGGACCAAATCTGTACATTATTTATTAAAGGGGTCTGTATGTAATTTTTTGCTTAGCCGTCATTGGTCTCTGTATAAAATAGGGATTTGGTCAGATCTGTATTTTTTGAGATCATTTTTTGTATTCGTTATTCATTTGGTTCAATCCTCACAAAGTAGATGTGGTTATTTTTGATTAATTCTTCTGGTATTCGTTTCTTGTGTTGATTGTAAGATTTGTTCATGGTATCAGAGCGGCTCGCTCGATATTGTTTCGGTTTGGTGTTGATATGAGAAGTCAAATTAGGGTTTTCAGATCTGGAAAATCAAAAATTAGGGTTTCAGTTTTTTCAAAGGTGTTTTGTGAAAATTAAGATTCGTTCTCTTCTTGTTCCTGTCAAGGTGAAACGATCTTGTTTCACTTGTTTGATCGGGCTAGATCTGGGACTGCGATTGTGGATTTAGGGCGTATTCTTGTTGAACCCTAATTTCACGAATTGTTCTTGGTTGCTGTTGATATCTGGTTGTCTTCCGCTGCTATTGAAGGTGTTGTGGAGTACTCTGTGAGCTATTTCTTCCTACTTGTGTTGGTAGCAAGTCAATGCTCGTGGGAGTTTCTGTGCTTACAGGAATCAACTGCCCCCATTGAGTACACTTGGTCTATAGCCAAGATCTCTTCTCTATTATCTGTTTGTATGAAATTTGTTGATATAATTGTTAACATGTGTTGATTCTTGTTTTATCTTTAATCTGTTTGGGTAATATTTGTTGATTTCTTATCTAAGAACACTGCACCCAACTCTTGACCTTGATCATTAAAGATCTAAGGAAACCTGATCAAGTGCAGTAGGTTCTTCTTGGTGGTTTGTGTTCTGTTATCTGTATTTCTGTGTGATTTTCTGATTTCTTGCTTGATTCTGTCAATATGTCTGATGTGGATGATGATGAGGTCACCATGATAAGTAAATTGGATTTTGGTGATCCACTTTACTTACATGCAAGTGATATTAGCAGTACACCTCTCATTAATTTCAAGTTAAAAAGGACAGAAAATTATAAATCTTGGTCATGTACAATGGAACTTGCATTGCAAACAAAAAATAAAACTGGTTTTATAAATGGATCTTTAGAAAAATCTACTACAGATGATGTTTTAGCAAATCAATGGGAGAGGTGTAATGCTGTGGTTCTTTCATGGATCTTAGGTGCTATGAGTGAAGAATTGTATTTTGGTCAAGTATATTCCAAAGTTGCTTCTGTGGTTTGGAATGAGTTAAAGGAAACTTATGATAAAGTGGATGGGTCATTTATGTTCAATTTATATCAAAGAATAAACTCACTGACACAAAATGGCACATCTGTTTCAGATTATTATCATAAACTTAACTCATTATGGAAACAATATGATATGCTGTGTAAAATACCATCATGTGAATGTGATGTTGATAAACTAAGACAAGATCATATAAATAACCAGAAATTAATGCAATTTTTAATGGGTCTTGATGATACTTATCAACAATTAAGAAGTAACATACTTACAACAGATCCATTGCCAAGTGTTAAAACTGCTTTTTCACTCATCTCAAGAGAAGAATCACATAGGGTTGTTAAAGAAAAGAAAGTTATAAGTGAATCATCTGCTTTTATGTCTAACATGAATAACAATAGGCAAAGAGGCTCATCTTCTGAACTAAAATGCAAAAAATGTAACAGAGTTGGACACACTATTGATAGATGCTTTGAAGTAATAGGATATCCACCTAGAAATACTAACATGAAGTGTACAAGGTGTGGTTTAACAAACCATACTATTGATAGATGTTTTGAGATTGTTGGTTATCCACCAAACTTTAAAAGAAGAAATCCTAATAGTGCTAATGCTGTGAAACACACTTCTAGTTTTAATGATGCAGGGACTTCTGTTCCTAATTCTGTTAATCTGTCAAGTGATCAAATATCCAGATTGTTGAGCATTCTGGATGGAAAAGTGAATAACAGTAATATAAAGTCTAATTTGTCAGGTGAATTCCTTAATTTAAATGCTTACTTTAATGATCATTTTCATAAATTTTTTATGGTTAATCAAGTTGAAAGTCAGAATAATAATAATTTTGGTTGGATAATTGACTCTGGAGCAAATCAACACATGACAAATAGTGATAAAAATTTTGAAGATTTAGTTGATGTAAGTAATTTGAATCTAACTGTTGGTCATCCTAATGGGACTAGAGCTTTGGTCAGTAAAATTGGGAATTTAAGGTTGTCTAAACATGTTGTTCTGCATGATGTATTAATTGTTCCACAATATTGTGTTAGTTTGCTCTCTGTGCATTGCTTAGTAAGAGATAATGATTTGTTTGTTGGTTTTGATAAAAATAAATGTTATATTCAGGATCTGAAGTCCTTAAGGACTCTGGAGACTGGTAATCAGTGTGATGGATTGTATTTGTTTGATGACAAGTTGAAAGGTGATTTAATTGATGGTACTTGTTATTTGTCCAAAACTATCTGGCATGACAGACTGGGACATCCAGCTGATCAAGTTTTACATGTTTTGAAATCTGAGTTAAAATTGAATAATTTTAAAAAACATGATCCTTGTGAAATCTGCCATAAGGCAAAGCAAACTAGAGACCCTTTTCCACTCAGTGATCACAAGACTACTGAGTTGGGTGAATTAATTCATTTGGATGTCTGGGGTCCTTATAGGGTTGTGAGTAAAGGAGGTTATAAATACTTCCTTACTATTGTGGATGACTGTACAAGAGCTGTATGGGTATACTTACTTAAATCAAAAGAACAAGTGTTTGAACATGTTGAAATGTTCTGTGTTTTGTTAAAAAATCAGTATGAAAAAAGGGTAAAGATTATTAGGAGTGATAATGGAACAGAGTTTCTAAATGCAAACATGAATAATTTTACAACTTCAAATGGTATTATCCATCAGACTACTTGTGCATACACTCCACAGCAAAATGGGATTGCTGAGAGGAAACATAGACACTTGCTAAATATAGCAAGAGCACTTATGTTTCAAGGGGGGATTCCTCTTTATATGTGGGGTGAATGTGTACTTACTGCTACTTATTTGATTAACAGGTTACCTTCTTCCATTTTGAGTGGTAAGTGTCCCTTTGAGTTGGTATATAAAAAGAAACCTAGTCTTTCCCATCTTAGGGTCTTTGGATGTCTGTGTTTTGCTTCTGTTTTAAACTCAAATGATAAGTTTAGTTCTAAGTCTGAAAAATGTGCTTTGGTTGGTTATTCTACTGTTAAGAAAGGTTACAAGTTGTATAGTTTTGATAAACAAGCTTTTATTTTTTCAAGAGATGTAAAATTTTATGAACAAATTTTTCCTTTCAAGTCTGCAAAAGATTTTTCTGAAAATATTTTTCAACCAAAGGATTTAAATACTATAAACTTCTTTGATTTTTTTGATGATAACCAAGATTCTAAAAGTCCCAATGATGAAGGGAAAGACTCACAACAACATGGTGATGGCAACCAAGGGTGTTCTGTTGGTGGTTCTTCTGAGCAAACAATGGATACATCCTTACCTGCAACACCAAATGTTGACACTAATCTCCCTGAGGGCAATACATATAATCAAACTATTATACCAACTCAGGAGACTGCTCAAGATGTAAGAAGGTCATCTAGAAAAGCTCAGCTACCATCTAAATATAATGATTATGTGCTAAATGCAAAAGTTAAGTATAGTTTGGACAAAGTTATAAATTATTCTAATCTTAGTAAAGAAAATAGATGTTTTGTTTCCACTTTAAACAAAAGTGTTGAACCTGAGACTTTTTGGGAAGCATGCAAAGACCCAAAATGGGTTGATGCCATGAATTCTGAAATGGAAGCCCTTTATAGGAATGGGACCTGGGTACTTACTGATCTGCCTGAAGGTAGAGTACCTATTGGATGTAAATGGGTATACAAGATTAAATATAAGTCTAGTGGTGAAATTGATAGGTACAAAGCAAGGTTAGTTGCAAATGGTTATAATCAAAGGGAGGGAATTGATTTTGATGAAACATTTTCTCCTGTTGTAAAAATGATTACTGTCAGATGTATTTTAAGTGTTGCTGTACAAAAAGGGTGGAATTTATATCAATTAGATATAAATAATGCTTTTTTGTATGGTGACCTTGAAGAAGATGTTTACATGTCTTTACCTCTGGGCTATTATGATCAATCTGAGAAAAAAGTGTGCAAGCTTGTTAAGTCCCTTTATGGACTTAAGCAAGCTCCCAGGAAGTGGAATGAAAAACTCACAGCTGCTTTAATTGAGTTTGGTTTTGAGCAAAGTAAAAATGATTACTCCTTGTTTGTTAAGTGTAACAATACTTATTTTATTGGCCTGCTTGTTTATGTTGATGATATTGTTGTAATTGGTAGTGATGATAGTGAAGTTGAAAAAGTTAAAACATTTCTTGCTACAAAATTTATGATAAAAGATCTAGGGCTTCTTAAATATTTCTTAGGAATAGAAATCTTAAATGAAAAAAATGGGTTGTGTATGTGTCAAAGAAAGTACTGTGTTGAATTGTTAGCTGATTTTGGTTTAACTGCTTGTAAACCTGCCTTCACACCAATAGAGCCAAACATAGCTGAGATCAAAAATGATTATCCTGTTAAGAATGTAAATCAATATCAGAAGTTAGTAGGAAAACTCATTTATCTGACATTAACTAGACCTGATATTGCATTTACTGTTCATGTTTTAAGTCAATTTATGCATGCTCCTATGAATTCTCACATGATGATTGCTTTAAGATTGCTGAGATTCTTGAAAAAGTCTCCAGGTAAAGGTATTTTCTTGGAGAAAGGTAAAGTTTTTGACTTAAAAGCTTATGTTGATTCTGATTGGGGTAAGAAAATGATGGAAAGAAAATCTATTACTGGATATTGTGTTATGTTCTGTGGGAGTCTTGTTGCCTGGAAAAGTAAAAAACAGGAAACAGTCTCAAGATCTTCAGCAGAAGCAGAGTTTAGAGCTCTTGCATCTGTGTCATGTGAAATAATATGGATCTTGAAAGTTTTGAAAGATTTAAGAGTATCAAATTTAATTCCAGTTGAAATTTTTGTTGATAATAAAGCTGCTATACAAATCTCTTCAAACCCTGTGTTCCATGAGAGAACAAAACATTTTGAGATTGATCTCTTTTATGTAAGAGATAAAATTTGTGATGGAATTATTAAGGCTGTTAAGATTGATTCCAATGATAATCTTGCAGATGTTTTCACTAAGGGTTTAAGTTTAAGTCAGCACTCTTTTATTACAGAAAAAATGAACATGATAGATCTTTTTCACAATTAGATTAAGGGAGGGTGTTAAAAGGATTAATCTAATTGTTTGATTAAGTTGATTTCTACTCATTAAGTTTGTGTTTTTCAGGCTTGGTGTTTAAAAGTGATTCTGGAAGATTGTTGCAGAGAAGCTACAAGGATTATGGTCTGGTATTGCTGTTCAAGTGTAGAAGGGTTAGTCACAATGTGAATCGAGTGTTAGTTAATACAAATAACGTACCTGGTATGGGGTTTGATTAACTAACACAACGACGGGACACAGTTGTGATCTAACTAATACTCCAAGGACCAAATCTGTACATTATTTATTAAAGGGGTATGTATGTAATTTTTTGCTTAGCCGTCATTGGTCTCTGTATAAAATAGGGATTTGGTCAGATCTGTATTTTTTGAGATCATTTTTTGTATTCGTTATTCATTTGGTTCAATCCTCACAAAGTAGAGGTGGTTATTTTTGATTAATTCTTCTGGTATTCGTTTCTTGTGTTGATTGTAAGATTTGTTCATTTATGCCTATCAATTTGTTTAAAAATCAAGACTTTGATAATTTAATTAAAATACTTTGTTTAAAAAATTAACACACACAACATGAAAACGGGAGAGACCAAATCTAACATATAGAAATGTGTATGATGGTGTTAAATATTACGTGACATCAAATCAACTTTTCAGGCTTAGAAGCAACATCCATTACTGGTTTTTGTTATGAACTCAATACATAAATTCCTTGGTACAGATATTGAATTCTCTACATAAACTGATAAATGTTGCCAAATTATAGTGCCCCACTACTCATAAGACTATAATAAAACTGGTCTAAAGAGAGTGCAAACTCGGGTCTTGTTATAAAAATAAAGATAGACATGATCCACAAAACATAACACCAAGTACATCAATATCCAAATACGGACAACTTCCTTTGCGATTCTTTTATGAAGTGCATCGAATTACTACTCGTTGCTTGATGAGATGAGGTAGAAGAAAACGATGAGTTAACAGCCCTTATTTTTGTTTCCCTTTCGGTCATATAAACTTCTCTCTCGTCTTCTTTTATCGTCTCCAACATTTTACTTGTTCGCTGCCTCATTAAACTCACAAATTGTGGAGGTGCAACCTCACTCACAAACCTAGCCATTCTTGAACTTGCCATATTCTATTGAAAGATGAAAGATATGTAGTATGTTTGTTTATGGTATAAACTTTGAATATTGTCTCAAATTTATAGGAAATCAAAGTTTGTTCACTTTTCAGGACACCCCCTGAAGTTTAAATGTACATCTATTTAAAACTTTTTATTTCCCTTAAATGTAATAAAAAGTTATCCTTTGTCCCATGTGTTATTGTTCATGAAGTCTTAACATATGATGAGTAGTCAAGACAAGACACAGTTGTCTCTAATTTGAGGGGTGTACATTTTATTCTTTTGGGGAAATCACATAAATAAAATATCAATAGATCTAATGATCTAGTTGAGTTACATACCGAGTCGGGCCCTACGCGTTTTAGATCCGTCAATCTAACTGAACCTATCCATTTGAGCGGTCAAGATACAGTTGTTTCTAATTAGGGAGGTCTATAATTTTGTATTTTGGTGAAATAACATAAATAAAATAACGGATTAGATCCGTCGATCTAATTAAAACCATCCATTTGAGGGGTCAAGATACAATTTTCTCTGATTTGAGGGGTCAAGATACAATTTTCTCTGATTTGAGGGGTCTTTATTTAAAGAAATTGGATGGAGTATACTAAAGGGAACTTGATGTGGCTGTAATTGGATCACATTGTTCTGATCTTTAAAGCATATTATTCATAATTTAACTGTTTGTGCTATTTTTTGCTTTTCTTATTAATTGCCCTGTTGATAAGTCATAAGTAGAAGATAGCATGATGAAACAAATGGTGCCATGTGTTTGCATATGGACCATTCTTCACAAGATATCTTTGAAGTATACACATTTATTGTCACTTAAATTTGTGAACATTGAGTCCTTTCAAAACTATGTCATACAACTCCTTACATACATACTCCGTATATCTATTTCATGTGCTATTGGTTAATCAAATTGTGAGTTCTATTAGAACTTCAAGGCCAAATAGAAGAATAAAATAGATGCACTTTTTCTAATATATGAGCATTCTTCATTTTGTAATTTCCAATTATATATCATGAACACATATCTAAAACTATGTATATATTGTGTAATATAGAGTTATTATGCTAGTATCTTTTAATCACAAATAAAACAAACAATATATTCACAATAAATTAATTTAATATTGTAAACAAAATAGAGGAAAGAAAGATAGAAAGTGTGAAAGATAATGGAGGTGTTATCTTGTGGTGGTCACTCCATCTCCATTTCCAAACCCAAACTCATAACCAAACAACCTTCTTCATCTTCATCTTCATCATCATCAATTTCTGTTTTGCCATCTCATTTAGTTACAACACGCAGAGCAATTATCTTTACAGCAGTGACATCATATTTTACAAAAAGTTCAATAACTCAATCTGTTGCACTTGCTCAACAACTTCTAGATGAAACTCAACAAGAAGAAGACCGTGTTGTTCATCTGTTTGAGGTTTTTTTAATCTTTGTTAGTTAATGACTTTGGGTTTCAAGAATTACATTAAAAGTATATTCCCTTTAAGTCCCTTAAGAATTGTTTGTTTTGAGTGTTTTTTAAGGGTACTGATTTTAGAGATGGGATATATAATTTCAATATCACATCTGAAAAGATGTAAATTGTTGCATGTAATTTAGTAATGATCAACTTTTTAGTCTAAATATATATATATATTTGTCACTGTAATCTCTCATAAACATGTCATTTGGCCATAAAATTTGTGAAATTGGATCAAAACAGCATCTGTTAAATGCAGTAAAAAATGAACTTATTGACCAGTCATTCTTGAACGTTCCAATTAAATTACAGTCATGGTTTTAATGTGATGTATTGTGCCAATTCATTGCAGTTTTGATTATTTAAGTCAATGCCATTACGTATGTGAATAAATTACTCATGTTTTATGTTACTAATAACATACATTCATTTGATGTTCTAGGTAACATCGCCATCTGTGGTTTTCATCAAAGACCTTGAAATCGTTGATAACTCAAAAACCGCCGATGAGGTTGAGATGGTAGATGGTCAGAAAGCAAAAGTTGAAGGAACTGGTTCAGGCTTTATTTGGGATAAATTTGGTCACATCGTACGATATCCTATCCTTCTCTATATCTACGAGTCAAGCATATACTTTCCTTGATCCCATCCTAATTTCGGTCCCACAAATCAGATGACACGAACAAAACCCATAAAATTGAACTGCTAACAGTCCTAAAAAGTACTAGTATTTTTAGCAGCTATTGAAAATTGATGTATAGTAGATAAGTAAATCAGCTCCTTTTCTCTATCTCCTTGCTAGAGTTTATTTAATAAATAAATTTCTGCTATTAAATAAAAAGGTAAATCACCAAATTTAAAGCTCTCTGTTATGTTTTCTGATACAAAGCAGAACTATACATTTTATTTAGTGCTATTAGTGTATTTCAGGTGACGAATTATCATGTTGTTGAAAAGTTGGCTACAGATCAAAATGGACGACAGTGTTGTCAGGTTCGTGTACTATTCTTCTAGATTGATAGACGAGCAAATAACTAGAGAAACAATTATATCATAATCGAATCAAGCAAATGTTCGATAAACATAACATTATGTTGTTTATTGCTTGTGCAGGTATTCCTCGTTGACAAAAGTGGCAACAGTTTATCTAGAGACGGAAAGATCATTGGTGTTGATCCATCGAGTGATTTGGCTGTTCTGAAGGTCGGTATAAAGCGTTTAAAAAAAAAAAAAAAAATACGTTTGTTGGTTAATAATTTATTGACTCTCTTAATTGCAGGTTGATCTTGAAGGGATTGAAGTAAAGCCAGTAGATATAGGTAGTGCGCGTAAACTAATCGTGGGTCAAAGCTGCTACGCTATCGGGAATCCTTATGGATACGAGAACACTTTAACGACAGGGGTAATTTAGACCGTTAAAAATTTAAATAATTCATCAAACTATAGCAGCCAATGTGTCAACTGGTTTCAGAAACTCGATGGGTTCTTTGCATTTACATTGAACGATATCAGGTAGTGAGTGGACTAGGAAGGGAGATACCGTCACCAAACGGAGGTGCCATTAGAGGAGCCATACAAACAGATGCTGCAATTAATTCTGGTAATACTAATATCAAGAAAAAATGATTTTTACTAATTATATTATATTATACGGAGTACTATACACTAATAGGGGGCTGGTGATGAACAATAGCTTTTGCTGACATCAAGTTGACGTAAGCATGACGTCATATATTTTTTTCTTTCTATTTTTTGATTTAAGATATAAAGCGTAACCATTTCCCGTAACAATGGACAGGCCATCCCCACTTACTATAAGATACTGTATGACATTTAAAGAGTGTAATTGTGTTATGCAGGCAATTCGGGTGGACCCTTGCTCGACTCACATGGCCATGTAATCGGTGTTAATACTGCAACCTTCACTCGAAAAGGTACAGGCTTGACCTCTTCTTGATACTTCTATCAAATATATCTTTAGTTAAGGTAATTACTCATTTTTCCACTGTATTGTTGGACTGCATATTGATTTTGAAGTTACAATTTTAATCAATTTGACTTCAAAATTCAAGCCATATATTTGATCTCTGTCTTGTGTCTGATCATCACGATTGTATCATATTGCAGGAAGTGGGATGTCATCTGGGGTTAACTTTGCGATACCAATTGATACTGTGGTGCGGACAGTACCATACTTGATTGTTTACGGCACCGCTTATCGAGACAGATTTTGAACGTTACTCTACTACCTACAACAATAATGGCTTCCGTCACCCTCATTGTTACTGTAATTACAAACAACTCATTAACAATATTCTTATGTCAATAACATTAGTTGTAGTGTCTGTATCTCTCAATGAAATATTGTATCATCGAGTCATCTATTTAAAAAAAAAAAAAAACAATGTTTGGTTACAGATATTTGAAAATATGTCTCTATAAATGTCTTACTTTTGAGCCTGAAGTGACAGTAACGAGAGCTGTTCATCAATCGAGGAATCAACATGACAAGATGTCCTACAAGTAAACGGGATTAGTATGAGACCAATACCCCGTTGTTCCATGTGTGAAGGAGACGTTCTTCTTGTACTACGATACTCAACGGCGTCTTGAAGTATAATGTTTCCTTGCTTATCTATGCAGTAAAATAAGCCCATGAAAAAACGCCCGTCGCTAACACCCACCAGCATTCGCCTAAACAACAGGTTCTTCACATTAGATAAGTCCGATTTGCCTCCGAAAGAAGTTTGTTGTGCTGCCTGTATTACATTCTCCATAACTAAAAAGAAGCATTAACAAACACATATGTATCAGCAAACTGAAAAACGAAAGTGCATGTCTTTCAAAACTTCTTTAATTTCAGTGTATACATTTGAGTAAGGAAACAAGCAGTAAGAGACTCTTTCTTACAACGAAGCAAAACCAAATCAAACACAACCCAAAAAGACTTGATATGATTTAAAATAAAATAAAAAAAAATCATTTATTCGATTAGGCATTTCATCAAACACTTAACTATCTGGAAATTCCATATATTACTAACACAACTTAGCTAAAGAAGACAGATATAGATTAATGAAAAGATAAACAAAAACAATTTTTTGTTTTTGTTTTGGTTGTTAGTATTAATTGTATAAATTCAAAGATACAGAAAATATGAAAGTGATGATCAAAAGGTAGCGTATCACCTTGAATGAAATTGGTTGAGTTAACGTATAAAACTATGACTGATTTTGCTTAATTCCACCAATCTTCACAGATTCTGCAATTTATTATCTTAATCGAACATTCAATTGAAGTTCATACAAACGGGAAACGTTGAATTCAATTTGGGGAAAGGCTTAGGTATAGATATTATGTTATTGGTCCCTTGTTTTAACATTTCTTCATTTTCAGTCCCTTCCCTTTACAAAGCACGTTGCACCATTATCTTGAATAAAAGTTAGATCTAACAAAATTAAAAAATGCACCATCTTTTTTAGCACAACTTCTTCCGCATATGCAAGGTATGGAGAGATGAGATGCAGACAATCTTTCCCCTATCATAGAATAGAAGTCATTTCTCCACTCACGTGTAGGTAGAGAATTCTCCACCCACGAGAAGAGAAAGTCGTCTTCTCTGATGTAGGTAGAGAAGTCATTTCTTAACAATTTATTTTAAATCAAGAATTTTCCATAAATGCATGACTAACAAGAATATAGTAATTACAATGATTGTAAGCGGTCATTTGTAATTACATAACCCGAATTAATACGACACCACAACTTTCGACTTCAAAAATACGACTTAAAAGAAAATTTTAACAATACCTCAAAATATACAATGAGTATTTATCTATTCTTTAAGTACCACTTGCATTTGAAGTTGCTAGCTTCACAAGAACTAACGTTGTATTCTCGAGTTTATTTTTGCAAAGAAAGGAAAGGAGAGGGAAGGATAAAACATTAATCAAGCATTTTTTAGTTTTTTTTATGATAGAAAGGAGAGGAGAAGAGTGGGTTAGAGGGGAAAACTCGAGGGCTTTTCACCCTTCTTACTATCAGCTCAATTTTGAGGTGATTGGAAGGGATTGTCTTTTTTACTCATAAAAAAAAAATTATATTATAGCAGCTATCATAATACGTACATTCACCATTATGTAATTATACTTGAGGGATTATCGTACAAATGACCAATTATCGTACAACAGCTATCATACATGTATCATTTTCTCTCATCACATCATTAATTTATTTATTATTTTAGTTAATTAATATATATATATATAATTCAATTGTATGAAAAATAAATTCATAGTTTTAATAACAATATATAATACTTCATATAAATAATACTCCGTAAATAAATAATAATACAGCAGCTTAAATATTTATTTTTTATTCGTTGATTATAGTTATTTATTGTGAATAGCTTTTATTTGTTTATAGTGTTAATTTATACAACTCAAGAATAAATATAGATATTTATTTTCTTTTCTTTTACTTTCACTCCAACTCAAGAATACACATAAACTATTTTAAATTACTATTCTTTACATCTTTATTGTCTCAATCCCTTTCCACCACTCCTTTCCGCTTTAAAAAAACTCGAGAATACAGCGTAAAGTATTATCAAGTGCATACAAAAAAAAAAGATCCGAGTATTAAACGTAAATACAGAATAATAGCAAACGAACATGAGAAATTTTCATCATAAAGTAGATACGTTGTTTGTCAATTTGCAAAGTTCCATGAAAGTAGAAGTAGCTGTGTGGTACTGGTTTATACTGATTTGTGTAACATAGTCTTAGTCTACATCCAGTGGATACTTTAACTCCTCAAGTTCCCAAGCCGCCAAGTAGTTAAGACATTTTATCTATCGTCACTTGACCTTCTTTCCTCTGCCTCTCTTCGTTTTTGTTGCCTGTAATTAATACAATACATCCAGCTTTAAAACATCAAAAGCTTAAAAAAATTTGTAGAAAACTACAACAATTGCAGAAAACCATGTAATTGAAAAAGATTCAGCATCTATATATGACTACATCAGTTAGATGCATTGTTAAAAAACTTTTGATAAGGCAACACATATATTGGAGAAGCTAATATTAATTAATGAAAGGAATCAAATAAGAGTAGAGGTGACAATTTTAAACAAACTTATATCTCTAACAGATCAAAAGTATAATAAACACATAGAAAAAAAGAATGAAGTAATGGGCCAAACGGGTCGATAGTCGCCCAAAGTGAATTTCCAATGCATATAACCACTGTTGTAAAACTCCCCGATTACTCCTTTTAAGACCAGGCCAATCTGATTTTCCAAAATCCTTTTAATAAATAGTCAACGTCCACATTGATGAGTCAAAATCGATCAAAGTCAAAATTGGTCAACTTTTTTTTTTATCTTAATCTATAATTTTAGAGTTTTTGAACAAACAAACAATTATGTTTCTAGACAATTTAAGTTTATCTTCAATATCTACACATAATTTTGAAATTTATTATTTTAGTGTATAAAATGTCAAACCCGATTAATCCCCAGTCGAATACTCCATCCAAAGTCATGACCAAATCCTCCCGAGTTTTGAAAACTTCCATATAACCTCCTAATTCGCATTAACAAAAACCTAGTTTAGTTTTGAAATCATAGATCTTAAGTAATTATATTTGATACTCTAATTTTATACTGAAAGAATATATGTCCTTTTGGGCTAGACTGCTTTTGACCCATATCCAAAATCACCTGTTTTGACCCATTGCCCAACCAGACTAACACATCCAATTTACCACCTTATAATGAAGGATAAGCAGATTGTGGGTCCTCACTTAGGTTCTAAACTGTTTAAACATGAGTACGAGTATGTAGCATGAGTGGCAAGGTTGGTAATATGGCTCGTGTTCATCAGATTGTGGGGCACTATTAGAGGACTGTTAATTTGTATTGTAGCCTAGTTAAAGGTAGTATTTCTCATCTCCTAAATAATGTTCTAACTTTCATGTAAATGTAAATGAAAATTTCCACATTGATTGATTAGAGAAAATAAGAATACACAGCAAAGCAAATATAATGATGACGAGTGATGACAATAGAAAGATCCCATCAGATATTAATTTAACTGTATATGATCTGTTTTAAGTCTAATCAGGGAGTTTCTGCATATTATCGAACTACAACTCCTTGTAAACAGATAATAATAAATTTTATAATAATTTTCTTAATTAGTGTTGAAAACTCACGCAAAGGCTGTGTAGCCAGTCCTAGCATTAGTAGTGGACATAAGCACTGCATGTGACCCACTACTCGACACAGAGTCCTGTCCACTGCTGGTCAATGGATGCCTTTTGTCTCCATCTACCTTAAAAAACGAATCGAAAAGTTTATTTGCAACTGGATAAAAAAAAACATCTAAACCGCAACGAGTACAAATGATACCTTATCCCATTTAGATTTCTTATTTGGTCTACCCTCTCGAGTCCCAATATCAACAGCAGATGAACCCTGGCTTAATCTACCACCAGCTATCGGTGGCACAGCTGTAAATATATATAGCAAACAGTCAAACACCAATCATTAAAAATCCTAAAAAATTTACTCCCTCCATCCCAAAATAACTATCCCATTTGACTTTACAAAGTCTTTCTTTTTAAATATTGACTTCAAATATTTTTATTTGTGCTATGTAATAACTGATGAGAAGTATATGAATTAATTTGGTTTAAAATGTGTTTTCGTTGGTATAACTTTCTTCAAATATTATATAACACAAATTAAAATATCTAAAGTCAATTTGTTCAAATAAAAGGCTCGAAAAGTCAAACTGGGACAAGGGGGGAATATATAACAAGGAGAAAAAAAGTAACATGTATTTACCTGGAATTGGCACGATGTTTGGCATAGAAATGCCCACTGCAGATTGTGTTCCGCCAGAAAGGAAATCAATCTTTTGATTTTTCTTTTTCTCTTGTTCTTTTCTCTCCAATTCCCTTTTCATATCAGCCTCTGTTGAAACAAATCGTTAAATGAGATTAATCATCGTGTTAAGAAAACGTAGTACCAAGGAGATAAAAAAAAGTTACAGTATGTAGCAAGACACAAATCATAAAACAACATACCTATCTCATCATAATAGTCACTTTTGTCATAACCATGGGGGTCAAAAACATCTGTGCTAAAGCAAGATCCAATCTGATCGATGTCCTGATAAGTAACTGCATGTAGTAAAAAGTCCGGGTTGCGATAATCTTTCCTATTACGCACTTCAGAATTAAAGCTTCTCCCAGTTTTCTTCTTCAGCAAGATAAACTTGATAATCTTCTCCTGCAGCAAAACACACATGATAAATGTTCTTACTGAGAACTCATATACTGACAATCATAAGAAACTTACTTGTAGCTCATCAGAGCACTTCATAGTTGTTGGCGGCGGAAGAAAATTGTCTAACGGATCGATCTCATTACGCACATCATCTTGAGTAGTATTTATAGGTTCAGGCTGTGCAGATTCTGATTCGTTTCCTTTATTATATTCCAATGAATCGGGTTGAGATTGATCAGCATGTTCAGATGATTGACGAGTTGATTGTGTGTTTGGTGTCAGTAGTTGTACTGTTCCCGTTCCTGCTCCTGCACATGATGAATTATAAATATATGAAAAATATCTTCTTATCAACTTAGCCAAGTCCAAAGGCAAGATAATGATGTAATTTTTGTATTTGATAGCTCCTATATCAGACGTGTAAGATATGTCAGTTTTTTTTCACACATACAAGTGGACAACATTAGTAACAGATGTCCATAATTACATTTTGTTACATGGTGAAGTAGTACATGGGTGCACAACATATTCAAATAATCGAGATTGCAGCAGGTTTCGAAGTTCTCTCACTTTATAGAGTATAGAAACATACAAATTGACAGACAATACAATGTATTATTATACTGCGTGATTTTGATAGAATGATATGATATGTTAGCCTTTGTTAGCTCACACACTAAATTATAAAAGACAATGGAAAGAGTTACATTGAAATTTTACAAGTGCGTACCATTAACAGATTGAGGTTCTGAGCCTAATACAGCATGACCCGTTGCTAGTATTTCCCCTTCCTGCAACCAAAACCATATTTCAGTAAACCAAGAGAACAAACAAGACAATACAGAAAACATAACACTGCATAAATTATTCACAAATTACTACTGTACATTTCTAAGTTACAAGAACCTGACTTTATGTCAAGTCGTATCTGTTAAACAACCCCAAAAGCTATTTGAAGAGATTGTGCGACATGAAATTAAGTAAAAAAAAAACTACAAATTAGTTGACAGTTACATCTATTTTATACAAAACTTTCACCAGCTAAAAAAACAAAACTAAAAATATCAAGTCTAAAATCTTGCTCAATCACAAGAAGCTGACAGGTAAGTTAATGTAGTGTGGTATAACTTGCTCTAGATGACCAAGTACTAAGCGACTCCTAGCTACTCCCTAGATCCGAGCACCTACGTCCAACTCGGATAAAAAAACTCGATCAACGATTAAACTTCATCAAAGTTGGTCAAAACTCCGTCCAACTCAGTCACATTTTTTCAAATCATTGAACTGCATAGACAAGACAAGGATGAAACATCAATCTGACAACTTATATTTTATATTTGAAGGATTTGAACGATTATGTTTAGGTTCCGAAACAATAATGTTTAGCTTTCTAGTCTATTTATACCATATAATTCTGAAATTTATTATTCATATATATATAGGGGCAGGATCAATGGGGAAGTAACCAATCGGGGGAAGCAAAAAATTTTTTTTTTTTTTTCGTTTTTTTTGAAATTTTTTTTTCCCGGCATCAAGATCACACGAAAATATGAACATTTAGAAGAGACACTTCGTGATGAATGTTATTATTTAGGCGGGAAAACGATCGACAAAAATAACATTCAAGATAATATTGTTCGTGAAGAATATGAACGTTTTTTTTTTTTTTCATGTTTTGTGAAGTAAAATTTAGCCCGATTTAGAGTTTAGGGTTTAGCGTTTAGGGTTTAGGGTTTAGGGTTTGGTGTTTTGGGTTTATGGAAACTCTAAACCGTTCGTGTTAAAAACTCAATCTAAATCCTAAATCTAAACCCTAAATCTAAACCCTAAACCCTAAATTTCTAAACCCTAATATCTAAACCCTAATATCTAAACCCCAATACCTAAAACCTCAAAATACGCTCGAAAAACACGATAATTGTTATATATTACCTCTTCGAGCGTTTTCCCGCCAAAATAAAAACATTTATCACAAAGTGTCTCTACTAAATGTTCATATTTTCATCTCATCTATAATGTTCGTGAACAAAGTTTTTTCAAAAAACGAAAAAAAAAAAGTTTTTGCTTCCCCCCGAATGGTTACTTCCCTCTTGATCCTACCACTATATATATAATTCCAATCCGAGTACACCCCAAGTCCGTCCCTCCCCCGCCCACCACTCACCTAGATCAATTACTTGCTACAAGGTCCCCGGCCTCTCAAGTACCACCAAATGAAGTAAAGAATTTTACCACTTTGTTTAAACCAAAATTTGCAACAGCCTATGGATATGGCTAATTTGGTCCTATATATGTAACTGTGTATAGTCAGTAATTGCAACAAAGTCAGCCCTCCTTAACTCGCTAACTTCTTATTCCATGAAAACTAAAAAATTTTAAATTCTCAACTAAATCATATAGTCTTTCTTCAAGAAAAACCTAAATCAAAAGCTTACATAAATAATATCCAAAACAAAAATAAATTAAATACCTCTGCTTTAGGTGAAACTGCCATGTCATCATGTCCGTAGTCTACATCTTCTTTTTCTTCCATGTCATCATCATCTTCGTCGTCACCGTACATAGAGAGAAGAGAAATACCTTCTGATTCTTTCTTCTTGGACGCCATGAGATGACTGAACCGCAGTTGCTTGTACTAATCGGTTGAATAATAAATAAAACGTTGTTATTGCAACTGTTACAGTGTTATATATGTCTTCTGAGTTCTGATTCCTTCTGAAATCAGCAACAATAAGTTATCCATCTATAGCTATCAATACTCTAATGGACAAATTATACTGTATCAAACACTTTGTGTTCATCTTAACATAAGAAGTATTCAAATTTTAACAATCAGCTACGAAACTTTATCATGAACGAGCAAAAAAATTTGAAACCCTAGCGTATAGTAATTTCATCGATCCGCTTGAAATCATGTCATTAATTAAAGCATTGGTGCTTCTCTTTTAAACTTACTGATCTCATGTATACAAGCTTCAAGCCTTCAAGAAAGCTAACAAAAAACAATATCTCATATTAGGTCGGTAGGAAGGGTAGATCAAAGTAAACAAACTCAACGAGTATAAATGCGTGTATATGTATACAATTTTATATTAATATGGTAGAAGAGGAGAAAATAAAAATTAGGGTTTCAAGGTTTATTAAATATGAAAGCAAAACTACCTGGTGAAAATTCAATTCGTGGAAGAAATCTTGTGAAGCAGAGAAAGTGAATGAATAATGGAAGGGTATTAGGGGAAAAGTGTTGCACTGAATGGTTTAGAGAGGGTTCAGGAGGGGAATGGTTCAGCGATCAAATTCTCTCGTTCAGCACCAGTTTCTCATTCAGAATATGTATAAATCAAACGCACTGAACACTGACCGATCGTAACTTTCCATTCTTTATCAACAACCTTCTTAAACTCGGTATGTTTAGCAATAAAATTGCTAAATTTAAAAGGTTTCGGCTTTTTAGAACAACCCGTAGGAATCTTGAGAACCGCGGGACAGTGATTCGATATACGATATGGTTGAAAAATAACGTGAGCATTTGTATATTTATTGATAAAATGATCATTAGCGAGAACCCTGTCTATCTTCTTCAACATACCCATATTTGAGTTAGGACTTTGGTTCCACGTATATTGAAAACCCGTATGATTCACGTCTGCCATATTAAGATTCTTCAAACATTCCCTGATTTCCAACATGGCCAATGTACAGCTTGAGGAGTTAGCTGTTGATTCTTCGATGCTAAGTGAAACATTAAAATCACCTAAGATCATCCATGGGTTTGCACCTACATAAGAATTATGCATATTCAGGCTATGCCATAACTGTCTTCTACGGATATAGTAATTATTTGCGTATACGAACGACACAAAACTTTCCCAAGTATTGTTAATATCCTTAACAATGCAATGAATTACTTGATCCGTCATCGTAATAAAAGAAAGTTGCACAATACCCGGATCACAACCGAATATGATACGAGTGACGGTACGACAAACACTATTATTTGATGCCTAGTACCAAGCAGGAAACACAAGATTACCAATGCCATTTAAACGAGAAATAGAGACATGAGACTCAAGGATAGCACAAACACCCAAATGATTACTTACCACCACATCACGAACCTCTTTTTGTTTAGAGATCGGGTTCAAACCCCTTATATTCCATGATGCGAGACTAATCATGTCAGCACCGTAATACCGGGAGTGCTTGCCCCCTCAGGTTTTTCAGACGCACACAAACAGAGGTTTCATCATAATGTCCTTCAACGTCACTTTCTTCATCAATTAAGTTAAGCTGTATTCTAGGTTTACTAACTTCCTCTGTTGCAAAAACACCAAACGAATTACTCATTTGAACTCCTGATGTTGATGGCCCAGCTTTATGCATTGCTTTAATTCCCGAAACTGAACGTTGCGTATCACTTTTGTTATCAACATTATTATGTTTACCTTCATCAACCATTTACTTTTGGCCTATACACGAAGGTTTGCTTCCCTTTTGTTGGTTGAATGTTGGTTAATGGACTAACCGACAAAGTTAAGTATGATGCTTAACCAAAGAATATGTATTGATGATGACACATACATATGCATAAATGATGATCGACATCTTAACATAAAACACCCAAATTCACTAATCCATACTTGATCTAGCAAATGACCAAATCAAACAAAACTTAGAATGAAAATAAAGATCATTAAAGTTACACGGTCAAAGTACGGTCGACCGTATACCTGACCATAGAAGCCCACACTGAATCTGCAACGCAGTTTTGTGAAAACAAGTTGCACGATTGTCACCACGGTCAACCGCAGTGCGACTGCAGAACTCACTGTCACCATTTTTGACCGAATTTAGTTTGACCACTTCCCGACATCTATAATTCATGAAACATTTCTCAACACGCTTAGAATAGATGGCTCCTCCATACTCAATTGAGCTTTGGTCATAAAAATGCTAATCTTGGTTAATCACTCTTAATTACACCTTAATGACAATTTAACCATGATTACTACTCAAATGGTGATCAAGTAAGAGATCACAAGGGCTTTAATTACTACTCAAATATGATCAAGCAAGAGAAGATTCTATGATCTTATAGATATAAAATTTGGTTGTTGTAAACTTACTAATCAAATTTGTTTATCTTGTGAGTTTACTTAGTGTGATGTATGTCCTAAAAATTGTTTTAGGATCATCATCACTAATTGTATGAGTCTTGTAACTTCAATTAGTAAAAGCATAGGATAGCTTAGTGATCTTAAAGGGACTTAGGAAGTTGATTAATCTTATTTGGAGATTAATACTTGTCCAAGTTGAAGACAAGTTGAGCTAGGTTGGAGTTGGTCTTTCAAAGGGTTAGAAAAATTAGGTTTGTTGTCTACCAAAGAAGTTGAAGACTTGTAAATCACATCTCCACCGGGTTTGGAGAAAAGTGCTTAGAGAAGCAAGAAATCCCGATTAGTGTAATCGGGGAGTGGATTAAGGTGGATTAGTTAACATCCACCCGAACCACAATAAATCCTTGTGTCTATGTTCTTTACATTACTTTACTTATCATTTTGAACATAAACACCACACACATCAAGTTTGAGTTGAATTGGTTGATCATAGTTAATCAATTTTAGTGGTCAATTGAAAAAGTGTTAAAAACGTATTAAGTAACTATTCACCCCCTCTAGTTAGTTACACCTTTAGTTACCTGAAACCCAACTTGTTTAACAACTTTAGTGCCTTGTTTCTTATAGGCGGGGTTGTAAATCTCGTTATTTCTCCCCAAGATCTCTCCGAGATCTCGTTTTTAAAAGACAACCGAGACGAGATGTCCATCTCCCGAGATTTCTCGATCAAGGGGGTTAAACTTGGTCAAAGCCACGATTTCTCGGATTTTCTCGCTCATTTCTCGAATTTTCTCGTTCATTCCTTGAATTTTCTTGTAAAATCTCGTAAAATGTATATAAATATACATATTTTTATTTATTTTTATATATTTATATTAAAAAACTAAGAAGTCAACGTAAGTCAACGTCCGAGATCTCCCGAGATATTTTCGAGATGTCGAGATCTCCTCAAAAATGTCCAAATGAGATTTTCCCGAAATCCGAGTTCTCCAACATTGCTTATAGGCAAGGTTGTAAAAGATGCGAGTCGGGGACGCATCGGCCATGCCTAAAAAATGACGCGTCGGACGCAATGGTGACGCAACGGCGACGCAACGGGCGTTGACTAACGTTGACTTTTTAAAATAGTTTTATTAAATATATAATATTATATAGATCAAATCTTTAAATATAAACTATATTTACAATAAACATGAACAATTAACAATTATTAACAATATTACAAAAAAAAAAAAAATCACCGACTTTGACTGACTTTGACCGACTTTGACCGACTTTGACCGACTTTTTCCGAATTTGACCGACTTTTTCCGACTTTGACCGACTTTTTACCTTTGACCGACTTTTTAGCAACGACGCGTCAGTCATGCCTAAAAAACGACGCGTCGACCGACGCGTCGGCCGACTCGGCCGACTTTTGCAACACTGCTTATAGGTCACCTTCTTAAATCCACCCTCATCAACTAGTGCAACCTTAACAGGTTTTTTTTTTTTTTTTTTTTTTTGCCCAAGATGTTTTGGACATTGAGAGTCTCTGTGTCCAAACACTTTACAACAAGCACAACGTGGTGGTTTCCATTCGTACTCTATCGTGACAACGTCCTTGGTGAAACTGCCATCAGTATTCGGTGTGCCCACCCTAATACTATCCTTCAATTCACACTCAGCCGAAACTTCAATTATAGCTCGCGCAAAATTAGGACGGCCCCATGACTCAAGACACATAGTACTAGTGTATGAATCCAACATCATTAGTCTTCCAATTTTCGAAGCTATAACACTAAGACCTGTTGCAGTAAAGCCGGTAAGGGGCACGTCATGCAACTTGACCCAAACCGGAACTTTTGTAAGATCTTCTTTCGTAAGGGAGACATTATATGACCACACATTTAAAATAATCGGCATAGTTCTGATCATCCAGGGCCCATTCTGAATCACATTCATCATACCTTCCTTGGATGAGAATTTAAAGAAGAAAAAACCTTTTGCGTTCATCATCACTTTCTCAATGCCAAACTTAGTCCACGCATTCATCACGTAGTTCTGAACAACCGGGAATGCAACCCTTCGTCCCAGAAAATACCCGTATAGCGTGTGCCACCTGTTTTAACATGAAAAGTAGACTCACCATCATCATTCGTCTTGTTAGCCTCACCATATCCCGATCCCACGAATCAACCGAATGAACGCTAACTTTATCCCCTTCATCTTCAACATTCATCTGATCTGGAATAGGAGTGATTTTCGAAACACCATTGTCTTGCTCGGAAGCAGCGTGCGGAACAGAATCAACATCGTTATCTATATCGTCTCCATCTTTCTGTGATTCAGATGAATCAACACCAACTTTTCGATTATGTAAAACCCTAGCACCAGTACCGGTATTCGTAACACTTTTTTTCTTAGTACCACCCATCAAGACGTCCTCGGGGATGATGTTGCAGTGAAAATCAATGAAAAAAACGATTATCTTCGACGATCATGAGAAGAATCGCCGATGAGTACGCGAAAAGAAACGGAGCGACTAGGGTAATGATATTATTTAAAGTTTAATTATATTTGTGGTCTTTATTTTACACCACCACTTTACGACCTTAAAATATACGACTTAAAAGAAAGTTTTAACAATACCCTAAAATATATGACCTAAAACAAGTACTTTATATGTTCCATAAGTACTACTTGCATTTGAAGTCGTTGGTTTCACATGGTTAATGTGTAAGTATCTTGAGAGATGAACCTTCCACTCGTGAATCATGATTGAATTCGCTTTTCCTTCTTTATAAATGTGAAATACCACAAATTGACTATAAATTCGATCATTAACGAACTCTATGAATATTTCCTCTTTTAAATAACAATTGCCCTTAAACATGATTATCACATATCAGTAGTCACGCAACGTTAGTTCATTTGTATCTGGGTTCAAATCCCACTCTAAACATATTCTTTATGTGTGCGTCTGGCTTGGATGGCAACGCGTGCCGTTTTTGCCTTTCAAAAAAAAAAAAAAAAAATAGTCACCCACCCCTAAACTTGATCTTGTGGTTAGTTACCAGTCACGCACCAGTGATTTTGCATGATATTACGTGGACAGTCCCACGGCGTATTATCATCATTAGTTGTTGTTGAGTCCCCAAAATAATTAAGGATTTAATTATGACAAAACTGTAATTTATTTGCACTAAAATGTTATGTGCAGTCAGCACAAGTTTGTTTATTTATAGACAGCAGATATTGATGTGTCGAGTGTTTAGTTTGCTACTCAGTCTATCAGCATAAGGTAGACAGTGTTCTTCAATCAACACAGGATGTGTACTCAGCAATTCAGGAATATCAAGTGACTCAGCAATGAAGAACCAGCACAGCTGGAATGCAGGTTACTACATAAGACAGCTATGCTCCATTATAAGCATAGTAGTTTTCCGAGTGGTCTACATCAATGGTACTATTCAACAGAAGTCAAAGACAAAGTTGAACAGATAAGGACACGCGTCAGCGGCTGACAAGTGACCTTACAAGACCACGTGGAAATGCAGAAGTTTAACGCATGTGCAGACATGGGTTATACTTTGTCAACACCTAGGGAACACAACATTCTATTTATTTAATCAAATAGTGGTGCCAAACCGAATTGGGGTGTTCCTGCAAATAGCTACCAAAGAGGAAAGAGGAGAGCATGCTCTCTGATGCAGTTGTCCCCACAAGTACAGACATCCTATGTACCAGTGGACAATAGAACCATTACACGGTTAATAGGACTACTATAAATTGTTGTATCCACTATTGTAAACAACTAGTGGTGTGGGTTTATTTATCTAGAGTCAAAAACGTGTAATAGATTTTAGTTTACCTCTTAGCTATAATCTAGGTAATCTGTATCAACCAACTATCATTCCGCCAAGGATAGTTGTGATTCTTTGTGATTCAATCAATAAAGAATAATCGTTGAAAATTACCTGTAACTCTATTTAATCTTCATGTTTGAATACTAATCGAGTTTAACTGTTAAGTTGATTAAAAGAAATTGTATTCACCCCCTCTACAATACTCCTGTTGTTATTAAGGGACCAACAAATGGTATCAGAGCTTTAGTCTTGATAATTAATATCTTGGATCTGAATTCTCTCATGGCTGCATATTCAAATACAGCTTACCTTGAAAATGGCTCATCCAATAGACCACCCAAATTTGATGAAGATGAGTATGAAACTTGGAAGGCAAGATTCATGCTTCACCTTGAGTCTATTGACCCACTCATGCCTGGTATTGCCACAGATGGTCCATTTGTTCCCACTGAGACTATTGGTAGTGCTCCAGCTACAGCTGACACTCATGCTGTTCCTGGCAGAGAGGTTATTCTCACCCCTTCTAGATGAGATACTGAGGATAAACATCGTGTTGGACTTGACCCTAAAATCAGAACCCTGTTAGCTATAACTTTGCCTAACCCACTATTCAAACTGATTAAGGAAAAAAAATGCCAAGCTTATGTTGGACTATGTAGATGTTACCTATGAGGGTATGGGAGAAGTAAGGCTGAAACGACCCGTCCTTATCCACCTGGACGAAGTCATCAGCATTTGGTCCCATTGCGATGATCGACTCCAAGTAATGTCCTTAAATTGAGCAAATGCACAGCGGAAGACTTAATTCGTACCTGAGAATAAACATGCTTTAAAGTGTCAACCAAAAGGTTGGTGAGTTCATAGGTTTATCATAACAATCATTTCAATATTTTAATAGACCACAAGATTTCATAATCATAAACATAATACACTCGCAAGTGTATGTAAAGCATTCTAAGTGGTTGAGCACTTGGTAACCATACTTAACATTTAATCACGTCGCATATTCCCTTTATTATGAAATCTCACTGCACCGTACCAAGTGTAGTCACCGAAACGAAGTACTGTGCAACCGTTGAATACTGGTCGTCCAGTCCGGTTGGGGTTGTCAGGCCCGATAGATCTATCAACAGGATTCGCGTTTACAATACCACATGTAAATAGTAGTTACCAAGCTATTAGGGAAGATATGCAGGGTGGTACAACTCAACGTAGAATATATTTTAAGTACTTGTGTCTATCTCGTAAACATTTATAAAAGCAGCGCATGTATTCTCAGCCCAAAAATATATAATGTGAAAGCAATTAAAAAGGGAGCAAATGAAACTCACCTAATGTATTTTGTAGTAAAAATACATATGACGTCAGTTAACAAGTGTAGGATTGACCTTGGATTCACGAATCTATATCATTTTTATATATATATATTAAAAACAAATAATCATAAACAAACAAGTGTTTACACATATTTTATGTATTAGATATAGTGTTGTTTAACTAAAAATCATTTTGAATGAATAATATTAATAAAAATAAAAAGTTGTTTTATTTTATAATAATAATATTAGTAAATATACTTAATAATGATAATAATAATAATTATTATGATTCTAAAAATAATAATACTAAAAATAATAATAGTAATGATAATAATAAAAGTGATAATACTTTTAATGATAATAATAATAATAATAATAATAATAATAATAATAATAATAATAATAATAATAATAATAATATTGATAATAATAATAATCTTAATAATACTTTTAGTAATAATGATAACTTTAATAAAATGATAATCCTTAATATTAGTGATACTTTTAATAAAAATAATAATGATAATAATAATAATAATAATAATAATAATAATAATAATAATAATAATATTAATAATAATAATAATAATAATAATAATAATAATAATAATAATAATAACTAATACGCCTATATTAATATTTTTTACTAACAATGATATGTAAGGATGATATTAATAATAATAATACTTATTTTAATGATAATAATATAAATTTTATTAATGATAACAATAATAGTAATAATAATAACAATAATAAAAATGATAATAATAATAATAATAATAATAATAATAATAATAATAATAATAATAATAATAATAATAATAATAACAAAATAAGGCTACCTTTAAAAGGAGCTTTAAAAGAAATAGATATCATGGCCAGGGCTTGAACCCATGACCTCTCGCTCACTCTAACAATGCCAAACCACCTGCTCTACTCGTTTTTCTGAATGATCTTCTTCAATTAATTGTATTAACCCAAATCTTGGCCCACCAAAAGAAAAGGGACTCGACCCAACTCAAAAAAAATCGGCCCAATTGAAAATCTTGGAATATCTTAGCCTACTTAACAATCCAATGGGGTCCTGGGTTTTTAATGGATTCGGTAGTAGCCAAAAATAAAGAAAAAAAACGAATGGTGTTTGTGGATTACAGTTGCCGGTCACTAGCTGCAAGTTCTCAAGAATTGAAAAAGCAAAACATTTAAATATCCAACATGTCTCCTTCTTCTTCTATCAATTAACGCAGCACCCGTACAGTTGGTTAAGGGTCTTTAAACGAAACAGAAAATACATGTATTTTAATTGTAGTAGTTTACGTGGGATTTAGGTGGTTCACGGTTGCAATAGAAACAGGAAAAACAAGCGCAGCAGACGTAGCAGTAAACCTTCGATGTTGGTGGCGATGTTTATTCATCCCAAACAGAAACAGAAAGAATTTAAGGAAGAGGAGAAGTGACAAAATAAATTGGAAGTGGTGATTAAGTAGTGTACTATTGAATCGTTTTGTTGTTGTTCCTCTCACCTGTAAACAGTAAGGAAACAACACATGATGATGGTAACAGGTGGTGATTAAATGGTGATGTATGGTGTCCGGGTTAAGGGTGTTCCTTGGTGGGTTTGTAGGTGGTGGTTTGCTATCAAGAATAGAAGAGAGAGAGAGAGAGAGAGAGAGAGAGAGAAGAAGTGAGAGAGCGATGGTGGAGGTGGTGAGGGTTGGCGGTTATGGGTGGTGATGATTTGAAAGGAAAACAGAAAACAGTAAGTATTCCATGGTTTTGATAGTGTTGACCGGTGAGTACAAGAATTAAGGATGATGGGTTGTTTTTGGGTTTTATTAGAGATGAAGGTGGTGGTTATAGGTGACTCGTTGGTGGTTTACGGTGAGGTTTATGGTGATAGTTTTGGAGGTTGACAACGGTCGTTCTACGACAGAAGTGGTGGAGGTTGATGGCGGGTGATGGTTCTAAAGGCGATAGCGGTTGTAGATGATCGGTAGTGAATCGAGATCATTGAAGAGGGAGGATCAAAAGAGGTGATGGGTTTCATATCTAACAGAGACGAGGTAGTAGTGAATATGTACATGTAGATTGTATTTGTAGGTTTATGAATCCTAAACTTTTAAAACGTGTTTTACAGCTAATATGAATAACATATAATATAAAATAATAAAACTTTTAAAATCATGATTTGAAATGAAAACAAGGCATATTACATATATATACATACAAACACAGTAAACAAATAGTAATAATTATAATATAAAATAATAATTATAATTCACATGAATTCTAAGTTAACAGTTAACATATACAAGAAATCAATATATATCGATATCAATCAATCTATAAAATTAAAGAATGATAATTATAAATTATAAAAGTTAAAGTGTGATATCAAAATTTAAAATAAATCATAATATAAGTTACACATGATACGATTCATAAATCTACAATCATTCATATTTCTTTTGTATTAGGTCCCATTTATATTATTGAAGATTGGTTGCATCTATCCTTTATAATATGGTTAACAAATAAAGTTAAACATAGTAAAGCTAATAGTAGCATGTGGGTGTTTGTTTGTGTTGATCGCATAATTGGAAGTAAGTAGAAATAACAAGAAAGAAAAATAAATGTTTTGATGATGGTTGAACATTCATTGTATATGCAAGGATATATATATATATATATATACACACACACACAAAATTACATATCTATTTACAAATAATTGTTCGTGAATCGTCGAGCACAGTCAAAGGGTGATTGAATTCATGAAACAGTTCAAAATTTTTGAGGCCTTGCTTATCGTGTCAAAGATATTAAATCGTATCGAGAGTTTGATTTAAAATTAGTCGAAATTTTCCGGGTCGTGACAGTACCTACCCGTTAAAGAAATTTCGTCCCCGAAATTTGATAGAGATCGTCATGGCTAACAATAAAAATGTTTTCATGACAAATATGAGTTGATGAATAGAGTTTTATCATTTTGATTAATATAAATAAATCAATTTGATTATTCGAAGATTACGAATGAAGCTATCACTAAATAGTGAAATGAAAGAGACAAGTTTCATCATATCCTTTGCTTAGTCATGGTTGAATTGCGGAATTCAAGGGATTTAGAGAAAATCTTTGAAATCTGAATAAGATATGATTTCTTCGGGATTAAGGAAATTAAGATCCTCTTTGCTTAAATGCGATATTCTGTTCGATTTCTTTGTTGGATAGTTCACTATAAATGATCTTCTTTCGTCCCATTACTTTCACAACTCTCATCTCATATACATCAATTCATGTTTTCAAAACATTTGTCAAATTATCAGAAGTCATCGGAAAAGATAAAATTATCAAGAAAATATGTTCTTGATTTATGTAGATATTTGGTAGAATGTAAGAGTCGTGTAAAATGACACATGATGACGTTAAGATCTGTGAATCATCACGTTTCATTAGAAACTCAGCATGACTTACTATAATATAATTACGTTGGCCTGACTTCATTATATTATACTAACTCATGCTTCAATTCCCAACACTTCTCTAGGAAATCATTCATAATTTAACTTGAATTTTAAAGAATATAGAAACTAAAACAATTTCTTTTAGGATGTTACACAGATAGCACGAAGAGATAAATTATTTCGGACAAGAGTATTTATGAATATATCTTCAGAAATATCGAAGATATTTATGACGATATTTTGGAATTTCTAAGATTGAAGGTTGATGAAGAAAATCCTTCCGCATGGATTTAGAATAAGTAGGAGCAATATATTCGTTTAAAGGTTTCAGCAGATACTGAATCATCTGGATTCGTTAAGTACAGGCTTAGTCTTTGTGATTTGTTCACAATCTCCTTCATGGTTTTCTTAATCCATTTTTCAGTACCAATTTTCTATTGAGTGTTTCCAACACTCTATTCTTTATCATCAAACTTTTGACCATTAAGACCATCTACAACTTTTGCTTCTTCATCAGCATTTTCAGAACTCAAAGATATGATTCGTAAGCTAGAGTGCTTTTCAGGAATTCAGATATTCCGAATTGAAATTCATCGGTCCAGAAGATATACGTTATATATAGATATATAACTGTTGACGTAGGAACGCTGCGAAATTCAAAAATTAATGATTAATGCTTCCCGGTATTTAGTATGGCAACTATCGCTACAAGATGTTGATGAGTACATGATAAGACTTCAATAGATAAATATAGTGATTTGTCGGAGAGATTTAAGCCAAGGAGTAACGAGGTTGCTACTACGTCTGCTGGTAATATGATGGAATATAAAAGGTTTCTCGATAACAATAACAGTGACAAACGTATATATCAGAGTTATAATAAGGTTGATGCGAACGAAAAGTTGAAGTTGACTTGCTGGAGCTGTGACAAAATTGGCTACTTTGGAAAGGGATTGCAAAGTGATTTTCGGTAGTAACATCGCCAAAGGAGCTAGCGCACATACTTGTTAAACCTTTACTCAGGTTCCAAGATTTTTTCAGGTGCATAACTATATGCATAAATCTTTTCTTCCATAGATGAAGTGCGGTTGGTTCATCTTCTCGATTGAGATGTTTTCAAGAATCATGAAAGGTTTGAACGCAAATTGTAATCGTCGAGATACAAATGAGGTTTAATATGAAATCAAGTGGCAAACTTGAAGAAATGTTTAGTTTCATATGTTATAATCAATATTTTAATTCATTTTAATTGTCCAATATTATTAGTCCACAGTCGATAGTCCACAGTTAACAGTCCAATAATTCATATATAGTTTAATATATAATATTCGAATTAATTAATACGTTTCGTGACCCGTATACGTCTCAGAGTCGATCACAACTCAAACTATATATATTATTGTAGAATCAACCTCAACCCTGTATAGCTAACTCCCGCATTACTGCATATAGAGTGTCTATGGTTATTCCAAATAATATATATAGATGCGTCGATATGATATGTCAAAACCTTGTTTACGTGTCCCGATATTTAAAGTGCGAAAAAAATAACATAAATTAAATGACGATAAATAAAGTGCGTAAAGTAAATAACAGAAATTAAATGACGATAAGTAAAATTGCGAGAATGTAAATTGCGATAAATAAATTGCGATAAATAAAATGTAATCAGTTAGCTAGGAACAATTAGCTAGGAACAGTTAGCGTGGATTCTTAACAACATTTTTCTCGTAGTTAATTTGTTTGTTTCTAACAAGTTTTATTTTGTCTAGTGTTTTCTTCATTATGCCACTTGTTGGATTCTGATAGATCAAAATCCAAATATGAAATTGAATGAAAATGGTTATTCTGTGGTGAACGGATACGTATATCGGTGGTTGTAAATAGGATCGTAAATGACTATTGAATTAGATTTGGAAGAATGTACAGTATACTTATTAATGTGAAATCTGAATATTCCTCGGGTATTACCTACCCGTTAAAAATTTTTCAACATTAACAGTTTGTACGAAAGAATTTTTTAATTACAATCTTTATGAAAACATATATACATATATATTTTCTTCAGATGTAATCATGGATTCATTGAGTTAACATGATATTAAACTCATTTGGTTTACCGTTAGAACTAGAATACATAATCTCTAAAACATTTAGAGATTACTTTAATCGTCATGAAGAACGAAGATAATCGATGTAGAACGATACGTAGAATGATGATTATACTCGAGGTACAGAATGAGATGTTGAGGCATGGATTGTTGATGGTACTGGTGCTGTTACTGATGGTACTGTTGGTGCCGATGATGTTGCTGAAGCTGGTAAATTTTTACACCATATTCTCCAGATTGATTACTCGAGCGCGAAGTTCGTTGACTTCTTCTATTATTCCGGGATGATTGTCGGTCAGAACGAGCAGATGAATAAGGTTTAGAATCTGAGTTATGATATAGTCTTGGCGAGATATTCAGGAAATGAGGGTAAAAATGGTGTTACGAACAGGTTCGCCGATAAGTGCTTCAGGTTCTTCATCAAGAGATGAATTCGGTTAGTGGAAGGGATCGCCTTCTGCGCGTCTCCATTGATTAAATCGACTACAACCCATCAGATGAATTGGGGATGGATGATTGGTTGATTCATTCTGGTGACACTGCTTTCGGAGCTTAGGTGAAACTCCATATCGGAATAGCTGTCGGAATCCGAGGAATTCGAACTGGTTGAGGGATTCATCTCGTACGATCAGATGAAGGATTTTTGATAAGAAATAGATTATAGGATATAGATTAGTACCCTGCAATACATAATTCACATATGCATATATAATACTAAAATCCATAAGTTACGGAAGAATCTACGGAATATGTTAGGCAAAGGTAACTATAACAGATACGCTAAGATATGAATTTATCTATACACTGTCTATGCAATAGAGGCAGTAAGACATGTCTAGACTAAAAATGATGAGCAGGTAATTTCCTAAGGAAGATAAGCAGATGATTTCCGACTAGAAATGATAAGCAAAACTTTTGACATGCAGACACGGTCGAAGTCCAGACTCACTAATGCATCTAAATAACTATCAGTTAGACACACTAATGCAAGACATGGTTCGCTAAGACCACCGCTCTGATACCACCTGAAACGACCCGTACTTATCCACCTGGATGAAGTCATCAGCATTTGGTCCCATTGCGATGATCGACTCCAAGTAATGTCCTTAAATTGAGCAAATGCACAGCGGAAGACTTAATTCGTACTTGAGAATAAACATGCTTTAAAGTGTCAACCAAAAGGTTGGTGAGTTCATAGGTTTATCATAACAATCATTTCAATATTTTAATAGACCACAAGATTTCATAATCATAAACATAATACACTCGCAAGTGTATGTAAAGCATTTTAAGTGGTTGAGCACTTGGTAACCATACTTAACATTTAATCACGTCGCATATTCCCTTTATTATGAAATCTCACTACACCGTACCAAGTGTAGTCACCGAAACGAAGTACTGTGCAACCGTTGAATACTGGTCGTCC
The DNA here is from genome assembly GCF_046630445.1 of Rutidosis leptorrhynchoides. Lineage (NCBI taxonomy): Eukaryota > Viridiplantae > Streptophyta > Magnoliopsida > Asterales > Asteraceae > Rutidosis > Rutidosis leptorrhynchoides. Next base: position 205,058,872 of record NC_092338.1, on the reverse strand, counting down.
AGTCCGGTTGGGGTTGTCAGGCCCGATAGATCTATCAACAGGATTCGCGTTTACAATACCACATGTAAATAGTAGTTACCAAGCTATTAGGGAAGATATGCAGGGTGGTACAACTCAACGTAGAATATATTTTAAGTACTTGTGTCTATTTCGTAAACATTTATAAAAGCAGCGCATGTATTCTCAGCTCAAAAATATATAATGCGAAAGCAATTAAAAAGGGAGCAAATGAAACTCACCTAATGTATTTTGTAGTAAAAATACATATGACGTCAGTTAACAAGTGTAGGATTGACCTTGGATTCACGAATCTATATCATTTTTATATATATATTAAAAACAAATAATCATAAACAAACAAGTGTTTACACATATTTTATGTATTAGATATAGTGTTGTTTAACTAAAAATCATTTTGAATGAATAATATTAATAAAAATAAAAAGTTGTTTTATTTTATAATAATAATATTAGTAAATATACTTAATAATGATAATAATAATAATAATTATGATTCTAAAAATAATAATACTAAAAATAATAATAGTAATGATAATAATAAAAGTGATAATACTTTTAATGATAATACTTTTAATGATAATAATAATAATAATAATAATAATAATAATAATAATAATAATAATAATAATATTGATAATAATAATAATCTTAATAATACTTTTAGTAATAATGATAACTTTAATAAAATGATAATCCTTAATATTAGTGATACTTTTAATAAAAATAATAATGATAATAATAATAATAATAATAATAATAATAATAATAATAATAATAATAACTAATACGCCTATATTAATATTTTTTACTAACAATGATATGTAAGGATGATATTAATAATAATAATACTTATTTTAATGATAATAATATAAATTTTATTAATGATAACAATAATAGTAATAATAATAATAATAATAATAATAATAATAATAATAATAATAATAATAATAATAATAACAAAATAAGGCTACCTTTAAAAGGAGCTTTAAAAGAAATAGATGTCATGGCCAGGGCTTGAGCCCATGACCTCTCGCTCACTCTAACTATGCCAAACCACCTGCTCTACTCGTTTTTCTGAATGATCTTCTTCAATTAATTGTATTAACCCAAATCTCGGCCCATCAAAAGAAAAGGGACTCGACCCAACTCAAAAAAAATCGGCCCAATTGAAAATCTTGGAATATCTTAGCCTACTTAACAATCCAATGGGGTCCTGGGTTTTTAATGGATTCGGTAGTAGCCAAAAATAAAGAAAAAAAAAACGAATGGTGTTTGTGGATTACAGTTGTCGGTCACTAACTGCAAGTTCTCAAGAATTGAATAAGCAAAACATTTAAATATCCAACATGTCTCCTTCTTCTTCTATCAATTAACGCAGCACCCGTACAGTTGGTTAAGGGTCTTTAAACGAAACAGAAAATACATGTATTTTAATTATAGTAGTTTACGTGGGATTTAGGTGGTTCACGGTTGCAATAGAAACAGGAAAAACAAGCGCAACAGACGTAGTAGTAAACCTTCGATGTTGGTGGCGATGTTTATTCATCCCAAACAGAAACAGAAAGAATTTAAGGAAGAGGAGAAGTGACAAAATAAATTGGAAGTGGTGATTAAGTAGCGTACTGTTGAATCGTTTTGTTGTTGTTCCTCTCACCTGTAAACAGTAAGGAAACAACACATGATGATGGTAACAGGTGGTGATTAAATGGTGATGTATGGTGTCCGGGTTAAGGGTGTTCCTTGGTGGGTTTGTAGGTGGTGGTTTGCTATCAAGAATAGAAGAGAGAGAGAGAGAGAGAGAGAGAGAGAGAGAGAGAGAAGAAGTGAGAGAGCGATGGTGGAGGTGGTGAGGGTTGGCGGTTATGGGTGGTGATGATTTGAAAGGAAAGCAGAAAACAGTAAGTATTCCATGGTTTTGATAGTGTTGACCAGGTGAGTACAAGAATTAAGGATGATGGGTTGTTTTTGGGTTTTATTAGAGATGAAGGTGGTGGTTATAGGTGACTCGTTGGTGGTTTACGGTGAGGTTTATGGTGATAGTTTTGGAGGTTGACAACGGTCGTTCTACGGCAGAAGTGTTGGAGGTTGATGGCGGGTGATGGTTCTAAAGGTGATGGCGGTTGTAGATGATCGGTAGTGAATCGAGATCATTGAAGAGGGAGGATCAAAAGAGGTGATTGGTTTCATATCTAACAGAGACGAAGTAGTAGTGAATATGTACATGTAGATTGTATTTGTAGGTTTATGAATCCTAAACTTTTAAAACGTGTTTTACAGCTAATATGAATAACATATAATATAAAATAATAATACTTTTAAAATCATGATTTGAAATGAAAACAACAAGGCATATTACATATATATACATACAAACACAGTAAACAAATAGTAATAATTATAATATAAAATAATAATTATAATTCACATGAATTCTAAGTTAACAGTTAGCATATACAAGAAATCAATATATATCGATATCAATCAATCTATAAAATTAAAGAATGATAATTATAAATTATAAAAGTTAAAGTGTGATATCAAAATTTAAAATAAATCATAATATAAGTTACACATGATACGATTCATAAATCTACAATCATTCATATTTCTTTTGTATTAGGTCCCATTTATATTATTGAAGATAGGTTGCATCTGAAATGTCCCGTTCTTATTGATTAAAAACGTTCCATATTAATTGATTTCGTTGCGAGGTTTTGACCTCTATATGAGACGTTTTTCAAAGACTGCATTCATTTTTAAACAAACCATAACCTTTATTTCATCAATAAAGGTTTAAAAAGCTTTACGTAGATTATCAAATAATGATAATCTAAAATATCCTGTTTACACACGACCATTACATAATGGTTTACAATACAAATATGTTACAACAAAATAAGTTTCTTGAATGCAGTTTTTACACAATATCATACAAGCATGGACTCCAAATCTTGTCCTTATTTAAGTATGCGACAGCGGAAGCTCTTAATAATCACCTGAGAATAAACATGCTTAAAACGTCAACAAAAATGTTGGTGAGTTATAGGTTTAACCTATATATATCAAATCGTAACAATAGACCACAAGATTTCATATTTCAATACACATCCCATACATAGAGATAAAAATCATTCATATGGTGAACACCTGGTAACCGACAATAACAAGATGCATATATAAGAATATCCCCATCATTCCGGGACACCCTTCGGATATGATATAAATTTCGAAGTACTAAAGCATCCGGTACTTTGGATGGGGTTTGTTAGGCCCAATAGATCTATCTTTAGGATTCGCGTCAATTAGGGTGTCTGTTCCCTAATTCTTAGATTACCAGACTTAATAAAAAGGGGCATATTCGATTTCGATAATTCAACCATAGAATGTAGTTTCACGTACTTGTGTCTATTTTGTAAATCATTTATAAAACCTGCATGTATTCTCATCCCAAAAATATTAGATTTTAAAAGTGGGACTATAACTCACTTTCACAGATTTTTACTTCGTCGGGAAGTAAGACTTGGCCACTGGTTGATTCACGAACCTATAACAATATATACATATATATCAAAGTATGTTCAAAATATATTTACAACACTTTTAATATATTTTGATGTTTTAAGTTTATTAAGTCAGCTGTCCTCGTTAGTAACCTACAACTAGTTGTCCACAGTTAGATGTACAGAAATAAATCGATAAATATTATCTTGAATCAATCCACGACCCAGTGTATACGTATCTCAGTATTGATCACAACTCAAACTATATATATTTTGGAATCAACCTCAACCCTGTATAGCTAACTCCAACATTCACATATAGAGTGTCTATGGTTGTTCCGAAATATATATAGATGTGTCGACATGATAGGTCGAAACATTGTATACGTGTCTATGGTATCTCAAGATTACATAATATATAATACAAGTTGATTAAGTTATGGTTGGAATAGATTTATTACTAATTTTCACGTAGCTAAAATGAGAAAAATTATCCAATCTTGTTTTACCCATAACTTCTTCATTTTAAATCCGTTTTGAGTGAATCAAATTGCTATGGTTTCATATTGAACTCTATTTTATGAATCTAAACCAAAAAAGTATAGGTTTCTAGTCAGAAAAATAAGTTACAAGTCGTTTTTGTAAAGGTAGTCATTTCAGTCGAAAGAACGACGTCTAGATGACCATTTTAGAAAACATACTTCCACTTTGAGTTTAACCATAATTTTTGGATATAGTTTCATGTTCATAATAAAAATCATTTTCTCAGAATAACAACTTTTAAATCAAAGTTTATCATAGTTTTTAATTAACTAACCCAAAACAGCCCGCGGTGTTACTACGACGGCGTAAATCCGGTTTTACGGTGTTTTTCGTGTTTCCAGGTTTTAAATCATTAAGTTAGCATATCATATAGATATAGAACATGTGTTTAGTTGATTTTAAAAGTCAAGTTAGAAGGATTAACTTTTGTTTGCGAACAAGTTTAGAATTAACTAAACTATGTTCTAGTGATTACAAGTTTAAACCTTCGAATAAGATAGCTTTATATGTATGAATCGAATGATGTTATGAACATCATTACCACCTTAAGTTCCTTGGATGAACCTACTGGAAAAGAGAAAAATGGATCTAGCTTCAATGGATCCTTGGATGGCTCAAAGTTCTTGAAGCAAAATCATGACACGAAAACAAGTTCAAGTAAGATCATCACTTGAAATAAGATTGTTATAGTTATAGAAATTGAACCAAAGTTTGAATATGATTATTACCTTGTATTAGAATGATAACCTACTGTAAGAAACAAAGATTTCTTGAGGTTGGATGATCACCTTACAAGATTGGAAGTGAGCTAGCAAACTTGAAAGTATTCTTGATTTTATGAAACTAGAACTTTTGGAATTTATGAAGAACACTTAGAACTTGAAGATAGAACTTGAGAGAGTTCAATTAGATGAAGAAAATTGAAGAATGAAAGTGTTTGTAGGTGTTTTTGGTCGTTGGTGTATGGATTAGATATAAAGGATATGTAATTTTGTTTTCATGTAAATAAGTCATGAATGATTACTCATATTTTTGTAATCTTATGAGATATTTCATGCTAGTTGCCAAATGATGGTTCCCACATGTGTTAGGTGACTCACATGGGCTGCTAAGAGCTGATAATTGGAGTGTATATACCAATAGTGCATACATCTAAAAGCTGTGTATTGTACGAGTACGAATACGGGTGCATACGAGTAGAATTGTTGATGAAACTGAACGAGAATGTAATTGTAAGCATTTTTGTTAAGTAGAAGTATTTTGATAAGTGTATTGAAGTCTTTCAAAAGTGTATAAATACATATTAAAACACTACATGTATATACATTTTAACTGAGTCGTTAAGTCATCGTTAGTCGTTACATGTAAGTGTTGTTTTGAAACCTTTAGGTTAACGATCTTGTTAAATGTTGTTAACCCAATGTTTATAATATCAAAAGAGATTTTAAATTATTATATTATCATGATATTATGATGTACGAATATCTCTTAATATGATATATATACATTAAATGTCGTTACAACGATAAACGTTACATATATGTCTCGTTTCAAAATCATTAAGTTAGTAGTCTTGTTTTTACATATGTAGTTCATTGTTAATATAATTAATGATATGTTTACTTATCATAATATCATGTTAACTATATATATAACCATATATATGTCATCATATAGTTTTTTTTACAAGTTTTAACGTTCGTGAATCACCGGTCAACTTGGGTGGTCAATTGTCTATATGAAACCTATTTCAATTAATCAAGTCTTAACAAGTTTGATTGCTTAAGATGTTGGAAACATTTAATCATGTAAACATCAATCTTAATTAATATATATAAACATGGAAAAGTTCGGGTCACTACAGTACCTACCCGTTAAATAAATTTCGTCCCGAAATTTTAAGCTGTTGAAGGTGTTGACGAATCTTCTGGAATTAGATGCGGGTATTTCTTCTTCATCTGATCTTCACGCTCCCAGGTGAACTCGGGTCCTCTACGAGCATTCCATCGAACCTTAACAATTGGTATCTTGTTTTGCTTAAGTCTTTTAACCTCACGATCCATTATTTCGACGGGTTCTTCGATGAATTGGAGTTTTTCGTTAATTTGGATTTCATCTAACGGAATAGTGAGATCTTCTTTAGCAAAACATTTCTTCAAATTCGAGACGTGGAAAGTGTTATGTACAGCCGCGAGTTGTTGAGGTAACTCAAGTCGGTAAGCTACTGGTCCGACACGATCAATAATCTTGAATGGTCCAATATACCTTGGATTTAATTTCCCTCGTTTACCAAATCGAACAACGCCTTTCCAAGGTGAAACTTTAAGCATGACCATCTCTCCAATTTCAAATTCTATATCTTTTCTTTTAATGTCAGCGTAGCTCTTTTGTCGACTTTGGGCGGTTTTCAACCGTTGTTGAATTTGGATGATCTTCTCGGTAGTTTCTTGTATAATCTCCGGACCCGTAATCTGTCTATCCCCCACCTCACTCCAACAAATCGGAGACCTGCACTTTCTACCATAAAGTGCTTCAAACGGCGCCATCTCAATGCTTGAATGGTAGCTGTTGTTGTAGGAAAATTCTGCTAACGGTAGATGTCGATCCCAACTGTTTCCGAAATCAATAACACATGCTCGTAGCATGTCTTCAAGCGTTTGTATCGTCCTTTCGCTCTGCCCATCAGTTTGTGGATGATAGGCAGTACTCATGTCTAGACGAGTTCCTAATGCTTGCTGTAATGTCTGCCAGAATCTTGAAATAAATCTGCCATCCCTATCAGAGATAATAGAGATTGGTATTCCATGTCTAGAGACGACTTCCTTCAAATACAGTCGTGCTAACTTCTCCATCTTGTCATCTTCTCTTATTGGTAGGAAGTGTGCTGATTTGGTGAGACGATCAACTATTACCCAAATAGTATCAAAACCACTTGCAGTCCTTGGCAATTTAGTGATGAAATCCATGGTAATGTTTTCCCATTTCCATTCCGGGATTTCGGGTTGTTGAAGTAGACCTGATGGTTTCTGATGCTCAGCTTTGACCTTAGAACACGTCAAACATTCTCCTACGTATTTAGCAACATCGGCTTTCATACCCGGCCACCAAAAATGTTTCTTGAGATCCTTGTACATCTTCCCCGTTCCAGGATGTATTGAGTATCTGGTTTTATGAGCTTCTCTAAGTACCATTTCTCTCATATCTCCAAATTTTGGTACCCAAATCCTTTCAGCCCTATACCGGGTTCCGTCTTCCCGAATATTAAGATGCTTCTCCGATCCTTTGGGTATTTCATCCTTTAAATTTCCCTCTTTTAAAACTCCTTGTTGCGCCTCCTTTATTTGAGTAGTAAGGTTATTATGAATCATTATATTCATAGATTTTACTCGAATGGGTTCTCTATCCTTCCTGCTCAAGGCATCGGCTACCACATTTGCCTTCCCCGGGTGGTAACGAATCTCAAAGTCGTAATCATTCAATAATTCAATCCACCTACGCTGCCTCATATTCAGTTGTTTCTGATTAAATATGTGTTGAAGACTTTTGTGGTCGGTATATATAATACTTTTGACCCCATATAAGTAGTGCCTCCAAGTCTTTAATGCAAAAACAACCGCGCCTAATTCCAAATCATGCGTCGTATAATTTTGTTCGTGAATCTTCAATTGTCTAGACGCATAAGCAATCACCTTCGTTCGTTGCATTAATACACAACCGAGACCTTGCTTTGATGCGTCACAATAAATCACAAAATCATCATTCCCTTCAGGCAATGACAATATAGGTGCCGTAGTTAGCTTTTTCTTCAATAACTGAAACGCTTTCTCTTGTTCATTATTCCATTCAAATTTCTTCCCTTTATGCGTTAACGTAGTCAAGGGTTTTGCTATTCTGGAAAAGTCTTGGATGAACCTTCTGTAGTAACCAGCTAGTCCTAAAAACTGGCGTATGTGTTTCGGAGTTTTCGGGGTTTCCCACTTTTCAACAGTTTCTATCTTTGCCGGATCCACCTTAATACCTTCTTTGTTCACTATGTGACCGAGGAATTGAACTTCTTCCAACCAAAATGCACACTTTGAAAACTTAGCGTACAATTCTTCCTTCCTCAATACTTCTAACACCTTTCTCAAATGTTCACCGTGTTCTTGGTCATTCTTTGAGTAAATAAGTATGTCATCAATGAAAACAATGACAAACTTGTCAAGGTATGGTCCACACACTCGGTTCATAAGGTCCATGAACACAGCTGGTGCATTAGTTAAACCAAACGGCATGACCATAAACTCGTAATGACCGTAACGTGTTCTGAAAGCAGTCTTTGGAATATCATCTTCTTTCACCCGCATTTGATGATACCCGGAACGTAAGTCAATCTTTGAATAAACAGACGAGCCTTGTAGTTGATCAAATAAGTCGTCGATTCTCGGTAGTGGGTAGCGGTTCTTGATGGTAAGTTTGTTCAACTCTCGGTAGTCGATACACAACCTGAATGTACCATCTTTCTTCTTGACAAACAAAACAGGAGCTCCCCAGGGTGATGTGCTTGGTCGAATGAAACCACGCTCTAAAAGTTCTTGTAATTGGCTTTGCAGTTCTTTCATCTCGCTGGGTGCGAGTCTGTAAGGAGCACGAGCTATTGGTGCAGCTCCTGGTACAAGATCTATTTGAAATTCTACGGATCGATGTGGGGGTAATCCCGGTAATTCTTTCGGAAATACATCGGGAAATTCTTTTGCAATGGGAACATCATTGATGCTCTTTTCTTCAGTTTGTACTTTCTCGACGTGTGCTAGAACAGCATAGCAACCTTTTCTTATTAGTTTTTGTGCCTTCAAATTACTAATAAGATGTAGCTTCGTGTTGCCCTTTTCTCCGTACACCATTAAGGGTTTTCCTTTTTCTCGTATAATGCGAATTGCATTTTTGTAACAAACGATCTCCGCTTTCACTTCTTTCAACCAGTCCATACCGATTATCACATCAAAACTCCCTAACTCTACTGGTATCAAATCAATCTTAAATGTTTCGCTAACCAGTTTAATTTCTCGATTCCGACATATATTATCTGCTGAAATTAATTTACCATTTGCTAATTCGAGTAAAAATTTACTATCCAAAGGCGTCAATGGACAACTTAATTTAGCACAAAAATCTCTACTCATATAGCTTCTATCCGCACCCGAATCAAATAAAACGTAAGCAGATTTATTGTCAATAAGAAACGTACCCGTAACAAGCTCCGGGTCTTCCTGTGCCTCTACCGCATTAATATTGAAAACTCTTCCACGGCCTTGTCCATTCGTGTTCTCCTGGTTCGGGCAATTTCTAATAATGTGGCCTGGTTTTCCACATTTATAACAAACTACATTGGCATAACTTGCTCCGACACTACTTGCTCCGCCATTACTCGTTCCGACACCATTTGTTCCTTTCGTTCTATTAACCCCTGGTCCGTAGACCTCACACTTCGCCGCGCTATGACCATTTCTTTTACACTTGTTGCAAAATTTGGTGCAGAACCCCGAGTGATTCTTTTCACACCTTTGGCATAGTTGCTTCTGATTGTTGTTGTTGTTGCGGTTATTATTGTTGTTGGAATGATTGTTGTAGTTGCTGTTGTTGTTGTTGTTGTTGTTGTTGGGCCGTTTGTTGTAGTTGCGATTGATGTTGCGATTGTTGGGATAATTGTTGCGATTATTGTTGTAATTGCTGTTGTTGTTGTATTGGTGATTCTTATCACCGTTTTCCTCCCACTTTCTTTTGACTTGCTTCACATTGGCCTCTTCAGCAGTCTGTTCTTTAATTCTTTCTTCAATCTGGTTCACTAGTTTGTGAGCCATTCTACATGCCTGTTGTATGGAGGCGGGCTCGTGTGAACTTATATCTTCTTGGATTCTTTCCGGTAATCCTTTCACAAACGCGTCGATCTTCTCTTCCTCATCTTCGAATGCTCCCGGACACAATAGGCACAATTCTGTGAATCGTCTTTCGTACGTGGTAATATCAAATCCTTGGGTTCGTAACCCTCTAAGTTCTGTCTTGAGCTTATTGACCTCGGTTCTGGGACGGTACTTCTCGTTCATCAAGTGCTTGAATGCTGACCACGGTAGTGCGTACGCATCATCTTGTCCCACTTGCTCTAGATAGGTATTCCACCATGTTAACGCAGAACCTGTGAAGGTATGCGTAGCGTACTTCACTTTGTCCTCTTCAGTACACTTACTTATGGCAAACACCGATTCAACCTTCTCGGTCCACCGTTTCAATCCGATCGGTCCTTCGGTTCCATCAAATTCCAAAGGTTTGCAGGCAGTGAATTCTTTGTAGGTGCATCCTACGCGATTTCCTGTACTGCTAGATCCAAGGTTATTGTTGGTATGTAGCGCAGCCTGTACTGCGGCTATGTTTGAAGCTAGAAAAGTACGGAATTCCTCTTCATTCATATTCACGGTGTGTCGAGTAGTCGGTGCCATTTCCTTCAAAATAGTTAAATGGAACAAGTTAATCATACAGAATATTAAGAGTAGTTAATAGTATTTCGTAGCATAATATGAACTCATTTATAAAAGCTTTTTCTTCATATTAGCGTTTTATAAGTTTAAATTCGGGTAGTACCTACCCGTTAAGTTCATACTTAGTAGCTAATATACAATTCAACTACTACAATTCTATATGAAAAACTGATTGTAATAATATTTCGCGTTCAAACTTTTATACAATATTTTACAAACTTACAATACCGCTTATTTTACATAAAGCATGAAATATAGCACACAATAACTTTGATACAAGATAGTTGTGAAGACAATTCTAGCTAGTACACAAGTCGTTCGGCAAAGGCAATAAAGACACGTAATTCATACGTCCAGAAACAAGTCATGCATTCTGGTTTTACTAGGACTACTTCCCATCCTTGGTCTTGTGCAACATAACCGTTATGGCCGTTGATAAGACAGCGTGTTGTAACGTCATCAAAGGGACGAGGGTTACGTAATGTCCAACAGTCCCGTAATAATCTAAAAACCTCATTTCTTACCCCAATTACCGACTCCGTCACTTGTGGAAACGTTTTGTTTAATAGTTGTAGCCCGATGTTCTTGTTCTCACTTTGGTGAGAAGCGAACATTACTAATCCGTAAGCATAACATGCTTCTTTATGTTGCATGTTAGCCGCTTTTTCTAAATCACGAAGTCCAATATTCGGATATATTGAGTCAAAATAATTTCTTAACCCGTTGCGTAAAATAGCATTTGGGTTCCCCACAATATATGCGTCAAAGTAAACACATCGTAACTTATGGGTTTCCCAATGTGATATCCCCCATCTTTCAAACGAAAGTCTCTTATAAACCAAGACATTCTTGGAACGTTCTTCGAATGTCTTACAAACTGATCTCGCCTTAAATAGTTGTGCCGAAGAATTCTGGCCGACTCTAGACAAGATTTCATCAATCATGTCTCCGGGTAGGTCTCTTAAAATATTGGGTTGTCTATCCATTTTGTGTTTTTAAACTGTAAAATAGACAAGAGTTAGATTCATAAAAAAAATACTTACTAATACAAGCAATTTTTACATATATCATAAAGCATAAGAACACTATATTCCATATATTACACCACACGAATACAACTATCTTATTCCGACTCGCTCGTTTCTTCTTCTTCGGTTTTGGTTCGTTTTGCCAAGTTTCTAGGGATATATGATGTTCCTCTAATACGAGCCGTCGTTGTCCACATTGGTTTAGAAAAACCTGGTGGTTTAGAGGTTCCCGGGTCATTGTTACAACTTAAGGACTTCGGGGGTTGACGATACATATAAAGTTCATCGGGGTTGGAATTAGATTTCTCTATTTTTATGCCCTTTCCCTTATTATTTTCTTTTGCCTTTTTAAATTCAGTTGGGGTAATTTCTATAACATCATCGGAATTCTCGTCGGAATCCGATTCATCGGAGAATTGGTAATCCTCCCAATATTTTGCTTCCTTGGCGGAAACACCATTGACCATAATTAACTTTGGTCGGTTGGTTGAGGATTTTCTTTTACTTAACCGTTTTATTATTTCCCCCACCGGTTCTATTTCTTCATCCGGTTCCGATTCTTCTTCCGGTTCCGATTCTTCTTCCGGTTCCGACTCTTCTTCCGGTTCCTCTTCGGGAACTTGTGAATCAGTCCACAAATCATTCCAATTTACATTTGACTCTTCATTATTATTAGGTGAGTCAATGGGACTTGTTCTAGAGGTAGACATCTATCACATAATATCAAACACGTTAAGAGATTAATATATCACATAATATTCATATGTTAAAAATATATAGTTTCCAACAAAAATGTTAAGCAATCATTTTTAAAGAAAACACGGTCGAAGTCCAGACTCACTAATGCATCCTAACAAACTCGATAAGACACACTAATGCAAATTTTCTGGTTCTCTAAGACCAACGCTCTGATACCAACTGAAATATCCCGTTCTTATTGATTAAAAACGTTCCATATTAATTGATTTCGTTGCGAGGTTTTGACCTCTATATGAGACGTTTTTCAAAGACTGCATTCATTTTTAAACAAACCATAACCTTTATTTCATCAATAAAGGTTTAAAAAGCTTTACGTAGATTATCAAATAATGATAATCTAAAATATCCTGTTTACACACGACCATTACATAATGGTTTACAATACAAATATGTTACAACAAAATAAGTTTCTTGAATGCAGTTTTTACACAATATCATACAAGCATGGACTCCAAATCTTGTCCTTATTTAAGTATGCGACAGCGGAAGCTCTTAATAATCACCTGAGAATAAACATGCTTAAAACGTCAACAAAAATGTTGGTGAGTTATAGGTTTAACCTATATATATCAAATCGTAACAATAGACCACAAGATTTCATATTTCAATACACATCCCATACATAGAGATAAAAATCATTCATATGGTGAACACCTGGTAACCGACAATAACAAGATGCATATATAAGAATATCCCCATCATTCCGGGACACCCTTCGGATATGATATAAATTTCGAAGTACTAAAGCATCCGGTACTTTGGATGGGGTTTGTTAGGCCCAATAGATCTATCTTTAGGATTCGCGTCAATTAGGGTGTCTGTTCCCTAATTCTTAGATTACCAGACTTAATAAAAAGGGGCATATTCGATTTCGATAATTCAACCATAGAATGTAGTTTCACGTACTTGTGTCTATTTTGTAAATCATTTATAAAACCTGCATGTATTCTCATCCCAAAAATATTAGATTTTAAAAGTGGGACTATAACTCACTTTCACAGATTTTTACTTCGTCGGGAAGTAAGACTTGGCCACTGGTTGATTCACGAACCTATAACAATATATACATATATATCAAAGTATGTTCAAAATATATTTACAACACTTTTAATATATTTTGATGTTTTAAGTTTATTAAGTCAGCTGTCCTCGTTAGTAACCTACAACTAGTTGTCCACAGTTAGATGTACAGAAATAAATCGATAAATATTATCTTGAATCAATCCACGACCCAGTGTATACGTATCTCAGTATTGATCACAACTCAAACTATATATATTTTGGAATCAACCTCAACCCTGTATAGCTAACTCCAACATTCACATATAGAGTGTCTATGGTTGTTCCGAAATATATATAGATGTGTCGACATGATAGGTCGAAACATTGTATACGTGTCTATGGTATCTCAAGATTACATAATATATAATACAAGTTGATTAAGTTATGGTTGGAATATATTTATTACTAATTTTCACGTAGCTAAAATGAGAAAAATTATCCAATCTTGTTTTACCCATAACTTCTTCATTTTAAATCCGTTTTGAGTGAATCAAATTGCTATGGTTTCATATTGAACTCTATTTTATGAATCTAAACCAAAAAAGTATAGGTTTCTAGTCAGAAAAATAAGTTACAAGTCGTTTTTGTAAAGGTAGTCATTTCAGTCGAAAGAACGACGTCTAGATGACCATTTTAGAAAACATACTTCCACTTTGAGTTTAACCATAATTTTTGGATATAGTTTCATGTTCATAATAAAAATCATTTTCTCAGAATAACAACTTTTAAATCAAAGTTTATCATAGTTTTTAATTAACTAACCCAAAACAGCCCGCGGTGTTACTACGACGGCGTAAATCCGGTTTTACGGTGTTTTTCGTGTTTCCAGGTTTTAAATCATTAAGTTAGCATATCATATAGATATAGAACATGTGTTTAGTTGATTTTAAAAGTCAAGTTAGAAGGATTAACTTTTGTTTGCGAACAAGTTTAGAATTAACTAAACTATGTTCTAGTGATTACAAGTTTAAACCTTCGAATAAGATAGCTTTATATGTATGAATCGAATGATGTTATGAACATCATTACTACCTTAAGTTCCTTGGATGAACCTACTGGAAAAGAGAAAAATGGATCTAGCTTCAATGGATCCTTGGATGGCTCAAAGTTCTTGAAGCAAAATCATGACACGAAAACAAGTTCAAGTAAGATCATCACTTGAAATAAGATTGTTATAGTTATAGAAATTGAACCAAAGTTTGAATATGATTATTACCTTGTATTAGAATGATAACCTACTGTAAGAAACAAAGATTTCTTGAGGTTGGATGATCACCTTACAAGATTGGAAGTGAGCTAGCAAACTTGAAAGTATTCTTGATTTTATGAAACTAGAACTTTTGGAATTTATGAAGAACACTTAGAACTTGAAGATAGAACTTGAGAGAGTTCAATTAGATGAAGAAAATTGAAGAATGAAAGTGTTTGTAGGTGTTTTTGGTCGTTGGTGTATGGATTAGATATAAAGGATATGTAATTTTGTTTTCATGTAAATAAGTCATGAATGATTACTCATATTTTTGTAATCTTATGAGATATTTCATGCTAGTTGCCAAATGATGGTTCCCACATGTGTTAGGTGACTCACATGGGCTGCTAAGAGCTGATAATTGGAGTGTATATACCAATAGTGCATACATCTAAAAGCTGTGTATTGTACGAGTACGAATACGGGTGCATACGAGTAGAATTGTTGATGAAACTGAACGAGAATGTAATTGTAAGCATTTTTGTTAAGTAGAAGTATTTTGATAAGTGTATTGAAGTCTTTCAAAAGTGTATAAATACATATTAAAACACTACATGTATATACATTTTAACTGAGTCGTTAAGTCATCGTTAGTCGTTACATGTAAGTGTTGTTTTGAAACCTTTAGGTTAACGATCTTGTTAAATGTTGTTAACCCAATGTTTATAATATCAAAAGAGATTTTAAATTATTATATTATCATGATATTATGATGTACGAATATCTCTTAATATGATATATATACATTAAATGTCGTTACAACGATAAACGTTACATATATGTCTCGTTTCAAAATCATTAAGTTAGTAGTCTTGTTTTTACATATGTAGTTCATTGTTAATATAATTAATGATATGTTTACTTATCATAATATCATGTTAACTATATATATAACCATATATATGTCATCATATAGTTTTTTTTACAAGTTTTAACGTTCGTGAATCACCGGTCAACTTGGGTGGTCAATTGTCTATATGAAACCTATTTCAATTAATCAAGTCTTAACAAGTTTGATTGCTTAAGATGTTGGAAACATTTAATCATGTAAACATCAATCTTAATTAATATATATAAACATGGAAAAGTTCGGGTCACTACAGCATCTATCCTTTATAATATGGTTAACAAATAAAGTTAAACATAGTAAAGCTAATGGTAGCATGTGGGTGTTTGTTTGTATTGATCGCATAATTGGAAGTAAGTAGAAATAACAAGAAAGAAAAATAAATGTTTTGATGATGATTGAACATTCATTGTATTTGCAAGGATATATATATATATATATATATATATATATATATATATATATATATATATATATATATATATATATATATATATATATATACACACAAAATTACATATCTATTTACAAATAATTGTTCGTGAATCGTCGAGCACAGTCAAAGGGTGATTGAATTCATGAAACAGTTCAAAATTTTTGAGGCCTTGCTTATCGTGTCAAAGATATTAAATCGTATCGAGAGTTTGATTTAAAATTAGTCGAAATTTTCCGGGTCGTGACAAAGGTAGGACAGAATGATTGCTTTAAAAATAGAATATGAAATGTTGTTTGCCTACAATAATGAAACCCTTAAGCAAACCTTCATTAGGTTTAACTCCTTGATTGCTGACCTGATCACTTTGAATGTCACCTATACTGAATTTGAACAAGTAAACAAATTCATAGATTCACTTCGTACTAAATGGAAATCTGTTACTGACCCGTTAAGAACCACTCAGACCCTAAAGAACTTTAACATGTCTTCTCTCTACAGTTCACTTTGTAACCATGAGAAGACAGAGGCTAAATTTGAACTTAATTTGAAAGAAAACTTTAGGTCTGCCCCCACCACTTCAAAATCTTCTAAGACATATGATACTGCTCTTATTGCTGCTGCTAAAAATAAAGCTCAAAATGCTTTACTGGTTTAAAAGTTGTTGGCAATAGAAGAGACAGCTGAGAGTGATGTGGATAGTGGTACTGGGTCTGAAGAAAGCAGTGATGATGAAAGTAATGCAGAAGGGTTTGCTGAAGGTATGGCTTTGATGGCTAGGCAGTTCAAAAGGTTCAATCGTAATAGAACCAACAAGTCATACAAAGGGAGTAAGAAACCGAGTACTAGGTATAGCAGCAAGTCAGTCAAGGGTTCTAAATCTGAGTGTTATAATTGTGGGAAGGTTGGACATTTTGCTGCTGAATGCATGTCCAGGAAACCTTCAACTTCACATGCAAACTCTTTTTCAAAAGCTGACAAGTACAAGAACGAGTACAAAGCTATGAAAGCTCAGATGAAGGAAAGTGCTAAGACTGATAAGAAGGATAAAAATCCAGAAAAGGTTCTAGTCGCTAAGCATCATGATTGGGATGAAACCAGCTCGTCGTCTTCCTTTGATAGTGATACTGATGATGATGGTGCTGGTTATGCTCCAGATAAAAAGCTGTGTTTAATGGCCAAGGAGGTCAAGGAGTCTGATGAGGATGATAGTGGTAGTAAGTTTTTGGCTGATATGAGGGAAGCTGATCAGAAAAAAGATTCACCTCAATGGAAAACTTAATTGATCTATAATTTTGATAATTTTCGAACTTATACTGATGATGAAAAGCCAAAATGTTTGACTACCTAAGAGTTGACTTATGTAGAGGCAGCAAACGTGAAGAAGTTTTGAAAACTGACAACAAATCTTTAAATGAGAAACTTAAAAGCAAAAATGATGAAATTAAAATATTGAAAGATGATATTTTCAAACTTGAAAAACAAAACTTTGCTTTAAGGTCTCTTCACGTTGAGGCAGCAGAAGTCAAGAACCAGCTGGATAATCTTAAAAAGATTGTCGCTTCGTGGTGTACATCTGCTCAACACACAACAAAGTGTGTTAACGAGCAGGTGCCTGCCCAAGTTGAAGCTTTCTTTGCTGGTGACTATGCTGCTGCTGCTGCTATTGCAGAAGTTACTTTCATGGACCCTATTCTTGAAACTGATCCTGAAGCTGTCTTGCCAAATACTTTTCAAGATAGTTAAGGGTAAAAAGGTCTTGACAAATAAGTTTGTTAGACCTGCTGTGTCCCCACCACCTGCCATGAAAGAGATTTTGGAGGATGAAGTTAGAGCAAAAGAAGCCAGTACCTCAAATGATGAGACTACTGACCCCTCAAGCATCTACTACATGACTCCAAAAGAAAGACGTATTAAAAAGGAAATCACTAAAAATAATCTAAGAAAAATTAAACCAACTGATTCCCCTTCGTGTTCGAGTTCCAATTGTGCTGAGCCAGCTGATGACAAACTTACTGGTCAACCAGTAGCTGTAGACAAGCCAGTCAAACGTAATACTGGCAAGTCCAAGGCAGCAGAAAAAACTTTTTCTAGCTCATCAGCTTCAGTAGACAAGCCAGTAACTTCCCACGCTGGCTCGTCAAGTGATAAAGGCAAAGAAATACGTCACGACTAAGTGGTTCCAAGAAGAAAACTGCCCTTAAGGGAAAAGTAAAAGTGGACTCGAATGATGAGCTGTCTATCACTGAGATTATGACAGTCAAGCTTGACCAGCTAATTGAGGCAGTAACTAAAAGTCGACCCGATCTTACTGCACCCACTTACTCAGTGTATGATAAGTCAACGATACCAAATGTGAGAAAATGCTACAAATGTGGTAGCAAGTTTCACTTAGCCAACCGGTGTCCTTTTACCCTAACCTCATCGGTTGCTGCTTCTTCAAGCAAACCAGCAGACAGGAAGAGATCATCAAAGATGACCCTTCCAGAACCCATCCTTGGATGGGTTCCCAAAAAGAACTAATCTCTCAGCTACTGTGCAGGGCATTCAAAACAAGCAAATCTGGTATCTCGATAGTGGTTGTTCGAGACATATGACCGGATGTAAGTCCCTGCTGATGGACTATCAAGAAAAGGATGGTCCAGTTGTTTCGTATGGAGATAATTCATTGGGTTACACAAAGGGTTTTGGTACTTTGACTAATGGGAATGTCACATTCTCAAATGTTGCATATGTCGTTGGGCTCAAACATAACTTACTCAGCATAAGCCAACTGACAAGTAAGAATAAGATAGTCCAATTCAGAAGGAAAATTGGCACTATTTTTGATAAGACATGGAAGCCGCTGCTGACTGCAAAATGTCATGATAACATATATCAAATTGACATGAACACAGCAGTCACAACAACTGATACTTGTTTCTATTCAAAGGCAGCAGACAACCTGAAGTGGTTATGGCACAAGAGACTTTCACATCTCAACTTCAAAGATATTCACAAATTATCCAGTAGAAGTTTGGTGTCTGGGCTACCCACCATGTCTTATGTAAAGGACAGATTGTGTCCTGGCTGTGAAAAGGGAAAACATCACCATGCCTCATTCAAATCAAAGCAAATCTCATCTGTTGAGAAACTATTTCATTTACTTCATATGGATCTTTTTGGTCCTGTTAATGTGGCCAGCTGTAGTGGGAAGAAGTATACACTGGTTATTGTTGATGAATATTCCAGATACACCTGGGTATTCTTTTTGAAGCAAAAGAGTGAAGCTGCTGATGAAATTATCAATTTTATCAAAAGAATGGAGCTTTTAAATGGGCAACTGGTGAAGCAGCTAAGAAGTGATCATGGTACAGAATTCAGAAATGCTACATTAGAAGAATTTTGTGCTGACAAAGGTATTTGATGTTCTGCGAGGTGTATATAAAATAACTTATATTTTACAAGGAAATACTATTAAATACGATATAATTTTACTCAAGATATTTATTTATTTATTGAATGGATATACTTAAACCTTGCTACAACACTTATAGGCAGTGTACCTAATCGTACAGTAGTGTAGTTTTTAGTAAGTCCGGTTCGTTCCACAGGGAAAATCTTTAAACAAAGCTTAACGCTATATTAGTTTAAATTTATAAAAATACAAATATATATATAAGTAATATTATTATTATAAAGGGGGTTTTTACCGTTTAATGACCGGTTTGTCGATTTTAAAACTTTAGTCGCAGTTAAAACAAAATGTAAAATATTAAATAAATAAAAGACTTAATTTAAAGCGTAAAGTAAATAACGATAATGAAATTGCGATAAATAAAAGTGCGATAAAATAAACTTGCGATAATTAAAAAGTACGATAATTAAAAGTGCAATTAAATACAATAACAATAAATAAAAGTGCTATAATTAGAAGTGCAATTAAATATAAAATAAAGGAAATTAAATATAAAATAAAAGAATTATGCTTATTTAAACTTCCGTAATTATGATGTTTGACGTGTTGATTTTAGTTTTATGCCCATGGGTTAATTGTCCTTTGTCCTGGATTATTTAATATGTCCGTCTGGTTTTTGTCCATAACAGTCCATCAGTCATAAATATAAAGTGCGAGTGTCCTCGTCAAATTATCCTTATACCCGAAGTTAAATATTCCAACTAATTGGGGACTTAAACTGTAACAAGATTTTAATACTTTGTTTAATAATTACACCAGGATGTCGACTGAATGTAACCCAAGGTTTTAATACTTTGTTATCAATTATGCCAAGTGTCATTGTACATAATTTCACCCCTGTTTTAATAATTCTAGTGGCTATTAATTCATTCCCGTGTCCGGTTAAATGAACGATTATTCGTACATATAAATACCCCGCCCATCATGTCCGATCGAGTGTATATGGTTATTTATAGGGACATTCAATTGTAAATCTTTATATTAAAATTAACAAACTATCATTTAGTTAAACAAATATAAAGCCCATTAATAGCCCATAGTCTAATTTCCACAAGTGTCGTTCTTTTATCCAAACCCCAATTATGGTACAAAACCCAATTACCCAATTTTAGTAATTAGCCCAACATCATGATTACTTCGTTTTAAATAAGCATAATAATAACTTAGCTACGAGACATTAATGTAAAAGGTTGAACATAACTTACAATGATTAAAAATAGCGTAGCGTTACACGGACAGAATTTCAACTTACACCCTTACAACATTCGCTAACACACCCTTATTATTATAAATTAAAATTAAAATTTTAATATAAATATAAATATTATACGTTGAATGAGGAGAAGAAAAATATGTGTTTTTGTGGTGCACCAAAGCTCGATTTTTATAGGCATGTGGGCTGGAACTGTGCACCATGCGATCGCATGGATTTATGCCTTCCAGGCCATGCGATCGCATGACCAGCTGGGGAGACTCAAAAGTCTTTGTTTTTTTATGCCGACGGTTTTTAAATATAATATAATATATATATATTAATTTTAAGAATTAATTATATATTATATTATATTCATGTGCATAGTTGACTTGAAATTTTTAGTCCGTTGCATCGAGCGTTGAGAGTTGACTCTAGTCCCGGTTCCGGATTTTCGAACGTCCTTGCGTACAATTTAATATCTTGTACTTTGCGTTTTGAATCTTGTACTCTTGTAATTTTGAGACGTTTCTTATCAATAATTAGAACCTTATTGATTGTATTTTGTACTTTTGAGCTTTTTGGTCATTTGCGTCTTCAATTCGTCGAATCTGTCTTTTGTCTTCACCTTTTATTATTTAAACGAATATCATTTGTAAATAGAACAATTGCAACTAAAAGCTTGTCTTTCTTGAGGAATAATGCTATGAAATATATGTTCGTTTTTAGCATTATCAAATATTCCCACACTTGAGCGTTGCTTGTCCTCAAGCAATATCGTCTTGAAATACTAGAATCACTTCTTTATTCTTCACACTTTATACATCTGTGATTTCAATACGGCGGTATAAACAATGGTAGTAACGATGTGGTTTACAGTCTCACATGACTTATGAAAATTTAGATCCTTTAGGAAATTGGATCTTTATGAAAACATTTGATTTTTTTGAAAATTAAATCTAGCTTTTACCCTAGATAAGTTTTCCGGAATAACCCTTCACCGGTGTTTGCAAAATATTTTTGTGGGTTTGGTGGGTTTCAGATTTGAAAATTTTAGCTCAAAACTTGCGGTTTTGTGTCACCCACTTGCTAACCTTGTATTAGGAAAGCAACACGTCCAATTTACTTGCTCCGTATATTACCTTTTGATAAACTACCATTCGGTTGTAAAGGAAAGCGTTGAACAAGCAACTGTTAAGGCAATGTCCCCTGACATGCTTTTAATTATGGTCTATAACGTGTCGGACGCAATTTCTATCCTTGGTAGGAGCAATAGTAAAGCTCACCCTTATGATTTTTCGGTCTGGCACAAGGTCCTGTCTTTGACCATGTTATGCAACCACCGTTCTTACGGTTGACACCCGATTTGGTTCAGGTGACCTAATGAATTCCAGGTGAATTCCTAGGATTTTACGTTCAATGGTAATGAACGCATTGAAAATGGGTTTTCAGAAAACAAATCGGTTTGTAATTTTGATCAAAATATTTTCTCGTTCAAGCTCGAGTTTAGATATCATTGAATTCCATGAGTTTGTAATTCTCAATCTTTAAGGTCAATCTCTAGGATTGAGTAATATCAGTCTTAAAAGCTGATTTTTGATCTTTAAAAGAGATTATCCTTTCTGGGGATCTGATTTATTAGTCTTATCAAGCTAATTTACACGGTGCCCCCATTGTACGAGATAAATCCATCTCATGGTTAGGATAAATCTGACCACTTGGCGATCCTGTTTTATGCTGAGGTCCGTGGATTTCCTGCTGATTTTAGAGATGACTTTTCTAGATTTTTCGTCAACCTACAGCTGGTCTGGATGACAACTTCCTGACCTAAATCAAGAAGCGCGTTTCTTTTTCGAAAGACTTTACTTCCTTTTAACGATGGAATTGATTCATCGTGTAGATCCATCTCTTCTTTTCTTTCATCGGGTAAAACAGTTTAGTTTAGTCCAAAGCAAAAGTATCTTCAATTATTTGTTACAGAAATATGTGACATATGTTTAAGATAATTTGGTAATTTTTCCCACACTTGGCTTTTATTTTCCTTTTTATTGTCCTCTATTCCATTTTAAATGAATTTTAACATTTTGGTTTGTTTTTCAATTTATGTCCTTTCCGAGGTAACAATAATTTCGGTGTTAACACCTAGTTTTATCGTTCATAAATATGTATAAACATGATTTTGAGTTCATTTAATTGAAAATTTTGAAAATTTTTACTAGAATTGGGTAGTCAGTATATAAGACTAGGGCTGTTCTTTATCAGAGAGCACTAGATTCTAATACAACTACTACTTTACTAGTATTTCTAATGGTAACCAAGTGTTTAAAGTAAAAAAATTTAAAAATCTGAAAGAATTTAACCCCTTCCCACACTTAAGATCTTGCAATGCCCTCATTTGCAAGAAATCAGTAACAATTTAAATTATTGAGGTTGATTATCGTAGAAAAATGATTAAATTTTACCAAAGTTTTCAAACATATTGGCATTTTTTTGCTGAATGATAAATGGTGCATATCATTTGTTCATTCCGTCTGTTGTTACATCACATTTATCTTGTCGTCTTGTCGTCAAAATTAGTAGCTTTTGCTGAACTTAATGCCAGTCTTTGAAAATGCGCTGTTTTACCCTGTTTTGTACAATTTACAATATACATACATACAAATATAAACATGCATGACAATTTGAAATGGGACTTAATATCCCACTTTCAAATCCTAAATGTGAAATATTAGTACACAATAATAATAAAAATTATAAAAATTACATAAGTATATTCAATAACATAAGTTTAAACATGAATAAGTAAAAAGATAAAAACATAAAAATCATATAAATAACCAAATAGAACCAAATCAGTCTGGATAGGGGTTCCAGTTCATCTCATCAGGTGGGTTCCATTGTTGATTATAGGTGTTCTGATAGGCTTGGTTATAGTCATACCGGTTAAAGGGTGGTCGGATATCGGGGCTGTGTGGCGGAAAATGAGCAGGTCGAGTAGGTACATAGTTATTTGGTACCTGATATGATAGCTGGCTCATGATTTGGTGCTGATGAACTACCCAGCTATCGTGTTGGCGTCGCCTATAATCCTCGTATACTCGCTCGGAGTTCCACTGCTCATACATACTATGTCTGGCCGCGTTCGTCATTGCTTCCTCATCTATACGAACGTGGATGTCAAGAATAGCATCTCGAAAGACATCTCTAATGTCTTCTGCCTCCTCCATTTCCTCGTCTGAGCCTCTCTCTACCTGAGGATGAGATCCCTCATAGGGTACTGCCTGGTTACGTCTACTTTTCAATACCTTAGCACCCACATAAACTTTCAATCCTAAGGGCTCAACCTGTTCTCTACAAAGCTGTAATGGACCCCCTTGGTTCCTATCAACACCTAAATACTCTCCAATGAGAGTAACAAAAATACCTCCTCCTATTATACTCCCGTCCTGCATTCCTTCTACCATTTTAGATAAATAAAAACCAACACAGTAAGAGATATTGACAAAGCTTCTAGGATCCCGAATACACTTTAGGTAGAATAAATCATGTAAGGTTATTTTTTATTTATTGTTACCTCTTTGTGTAATCGAGTTAGCCAAAAATCTATGAATGATACGAAGCTCGGCTCTGTCAATATGTGTATAGGAGTGTCCTCCTGCTCGTGTAAAAACATCGAAATGTGACATACGCCTCCAAATGGCGTCAGCGTCAAAGTTGCTATCTACCCTTTCACCATAATGAATCAAATTTGTACAATCGGGTAGTAGCAACTCACCAGGAGTATATATCTGTAAAGCCCTGGCCATGTCCAGCATGGACATTCTGTACATCCTACCGCCAAGGATAAACCTAAGAAATCTTCTATCATCTATTCTAACTATATTTGTATCAAGTGATACAGTACTCATCAACTCAACACACTATTCCTTATATACAGGTCTACGAATGGTGAAAAGACGTTCCCAATCTGTAAAAGAAGAACTGCCATACCTTTGTACCAAAAGCTGTCTAACACGGTCAGCTAGATGGACCGTTTCCAAAGGGGCCCAATCGATTACCCTTGGCACCTCTACATTTTTTGTTACCAATTTGAATTTGTTCCTTTGATATGTCTCGTAATCTCTCCATCTCCAATCAAATCTTAGATTAGGATGCAGAGTGTGCTCAGGAATCGCTGGGAATTCTACTGGCGACCTCATTGGGAATACTATGAATTCATCAACAAACTGTACCAGATCATAATAAGGTATGTGCTGATCAGGCTATTGTTGTGGTTCTTGTTCGTGTTGCATTTCTGGTTCTGGTTCTGGTGCTGGTGCTGGTCGTCTAGATGATGATGCTCCTGAACCTCCAGTATCAGCTTTCTTGTAACAACCCGACTTCATAAACTCAAAACGCGTACCAATTTTTTTTTTTTAAGGCAGTGCATCTGGACGGCGTCCAGAATCCTGGACGGCGTCCAGCTCAGAATTATGGGACAGCGTCCGAAGTTTTGGGACGGCGTCCAGCTCAACACAACTGGGACGGCGTCCAATCAATTGGGACGGCGTCCTAATGGCCTTCCAGCTACTGATCACGGGTCCAACTCACACGAGCGGAAAACCCGCTTCCCGACACTTTCAAACGAAAACCTTTTTACCACAAGTCAATATAAGTGAAACTAAGAGATTTTCATCATCAAATCAAGTATTACATCAACGGGCCCACATCGCCCATTTTGCGAGTTTCGTTCAAAAATAAAAGTTTCGACCAAATATAAGTTTAAGTTCCAAACGACACTAGAGCATGGTGTTTGGGGTTAAACTACCCAATCTCGGTCGAACTCCAAAAGCTAACACCCAAAAGCATCCCCTAACAAAACAAGCGGGAGATCACTAATCCAATTGAACGCTCTTACCCTTGTCAACGCCCGAGCCTATAAAAAAGTAAACAACAAGAGGGTAAGCAAAGCTTAGTGAATGCAATAATTATACGAATACATATATAATTATACCTACTTGCATACACTTACGCAACCGCAAACATGCTAGCAAACAACATTAGCTTATCGTTGCAATAACAAGCTATAATTCACCAATACCCCCAAGCTAGCATAACATCCGCATATAAATATAACTCGAATAATATAATATGCTTACAACACAAATAACCATGGTTAACCAATAGTACAAGGGAACGGCGCTCGCGAAAACGCCATCGGTGTTCATAACATCCGTTAGGGCACTTAACACCTCGCACCACTAACCCCTAGGGTGGCACCTTAACACCTCGGCACATCACCCCGAGTGGCATCTTAACACCTCGATGCAACACTCATTATTTTCGGAGTGGTGTCTTAACACCTCGACACTACACTCCTAGGTGGCATCTTAACACCTCGATGCTACACCAGAGTGGCATCTTAACACCTCGATGCTACACTCTTCACGTGAAACGTGGTGTCTTAACACCTCGACACTACACCTTTCACGCTACAACAAATAGATACATTATATACATACACATATAATTATTCCACTCACCTCAAAGTCTTCGTGTAAGATAACCGAACTTGCAACGTCAATGTAAGGTACCTATTACATTTTAGCACATAATCAATTCACAACTCAAGTCGGTCAAGCAACTCACTTAACAATCTAGAGTCTTTTGACCCTAAGTGCAATCCCGACCCATTTTGCACCTTTAACCCTAATAATGGGTTAACTTCACCAAAAACCCTAACTTTAGCCAATTAAGGTATTAACACACTTTTAACCACAAAGTTAACTCGTTTTCATACATGCAAGACAACCTAGGTCATCAAAGACCCATTTGACCCATTTCTAGGTCAACACACCCATTTGGGTCACCCACAACCCAAATCACACCCACTAACATTAACTATAAGTGTATTAGTATTTACTTAGGTCTTTAAGACCCATTTACACCATTTACCCTTTCAAAACCCTAGGTTAGTCACCATTTGGGTCTTCATGACCCAAACTTACCCAAAACCCCCAAATCACTCATACATGGGTTTTATGTACAACATTAGCCCAAACCCTAACCCTTAAACATATTTACTAGAGAAATCAATTTTAGGGCTTACCACCACAATCAAAACGAAGCTAACGAGGAGATGAACAACTTCAATGCTCGAGCTAGAACCCGAAACAAGCTTCTTCCTCTCTTATTTGAGCTTTCTCACACTTAAGAGCACTCTCTC
This sequence comes from Rutidosis leptorrhynchoides, assembly GCF_046630445.1. Lineage (NCBI taxonomy): Eukaryota > Viridiplantae > Streptophyta > Magnoliopsida > Asterales > Asteraceae > Rutidosis > Rutidosis leptorrhynchoides. Next base: position 205,032,064 of record NC_092338.1, on the reverse strand, counting down.
TCTAGAATTAAAGTAGATGATGTTTGGTGATTGTGAATGGAGTAATGAGACTCCCAAAACTGATCTAGGGCTTTAAAATTCGTCCAAGAAGTGAAATTACCGAAATACCCATCTAAAATAATTAATAGCAAAAAGACATGCCTGCCAGCCATTCTGGACGGCGTCCAAAATGTTGGACGGCGTCCAGGTCTTCAAACTGGGACGGCGTCCCAAATGTTTGGACGGCGTCCAAACCCAAAAAGAAAACAGGATCTTACAACTCTCCCCCACTTGAACCGGATTGCGACCTCGCAATCCACGTCGCATGACAAGCAGGAAGATAAGCCAAGACAAACTCTTCAGGCTCCCAAGTAAACTCGGAGCCTATACTTCGACGCCATTGGACTTTAAAAGTCCTCACCTCCTTATTTCTCAATTTCTTAACCTTTTCATCAAGTATAGCAACCGGCTCCTCAACATACTCTAACTTATTATTTAGCTCAATCTCGTCTAACGACACCCACGAAGAATCATCCGCAAGACACTTACGGAGATGGGAAACATGAAATGTATTATGGATCCCCGCAAGTTCTTCGGGTAATTCCAAACGATAAGCAACTTCGCCAACACGAGCTAAAACTTTGAATGGCCCAATAAACCGAGGAGCTAACTTTCCCCATTTTCGAAATCGAATAATACCTTTCCATGGCGAAACCTTAAGCATCACCATGTCACCTTCTTGAAATTCGATCGTTCGTGTACGTTTATCGGCATACGACTTTTGTCTATCTTGAGCCTTCTTCAAGTGATCCCGAATAATATCAATCTTGTTGTTCGTCTCCAAAACCAAATCGGTACTCCCGATTTCCTTTTGTCCCACTTCACCCCAACAAATTGGGGTTCGACACCTACGCCCATAAAGCATCTCATATGGCGGCATCCCGATACTAGTATGATAACTATTATTGTACGAGAATTCCACCAAATGCAAATGCTCATCCCAACTACCATTGAAATCAATAATGCACGCCCGTAACATATCTTCCAAAGTTTGATTCGTACGTTCAGTTTGACCGTCCGTTTGAGGATGATACGCCGTGCTCAACTTCAATTGTGTACCCATATCCTCATGAAACTTTTCCCAAAATCGAGATGTAAAACGGGTATCTCGATCCGAAATAATAGATATAGGAACCCCATGTCGAGCGACCACTTCCTTGATAAACAACTTAGCCAAGGTCTCCGACGATATCGCTTCTTTAATGGGAAGAAACAAAGCACTTTTCGTCAACCGGTCAACTATCACCCAAATCGTATCAAATTGGGTTCTCGCCGTCTTAGGTAACTTTGTTATGAAATCCATGATAATGTGCTCCCATTTCCATTTCGGAATTTCTAACGGTTGCAATTTACCATATGGCTTTTGGTGTTCGGCTTTTACTTGCAAACACGTGACGCATTGCTCAACATACTTCACAACATCACGCTTCATGCCCGGCCACCAATAATCTTTCTTCAAGTCAAGATACATTTTCGTCGCGCCCGGATGAATGGAGTATTTTGACTTATGTGCTTCATCAAGTAGCACTCGTCGGTAATCACCCATCTTAGGCACCCACACCCTTCCTTGGAAAGATAACAAACCACGCGGACCCATAGTAATAAACTCCGATTGGCCCACGATTCGCTCCGTATGCTTGTTGTGAACATATGCCTCTATTTGAATCTCACCAAGCTTTTCAAGAAAATCGTTGGTAATAATCAAACGTAATGACCCCACTTTTATCGCCGGATGTTGACTCTTTCGACTCAACGCATCCGCGACCACATTCGCCTTACCCGGATGATAAAGTATTTCACAATCGTAGTCTTTCATCACATCCATCCACCTACGTTGGCGATAATTCAAATCTCGTTGATTAAAGAGATGTTTCAAACTCTTATGATCCGAATAAATCGTACACTTGACACCATACAAGTATGGCGCCAAATTTTCAACGCATGTACTACCGCCGCCAACTCAAGATCATGACTCGGATACCTCGTTTCATGTTCCTTTAATTGTCGAGAGGCATAAGCGATGACTTTACCTCTTTGCATTAGAACACACCCGAGACCATTTAAGGAAGCATCACAATAAACCACCATATCTTCTACCCCTTCCGGCAACACTAACACCGGAGCTTGACACAACTTCTCTTTTAACAATTGAAAAGCAATCTCTTGCTCGTTCTCCCAATTAAATCTTGCATTCTTTCTTGTCAATTTCGTCAATGGAGAAGCGATCTTAGAAAAATCTTGGATAAACCGACGATAATAACCGGCCAATCCGAGAAAACTTCGGATTTCCGTAGGTGTAGTCGGTCGTCCCCAAGTCTTCACCGTCTCTATCTTCCCCGGATCTACTTGAATACCGTCTTTGTTCACAATATGACCAAGGAATTGGACTTCCCTTAGCCAAAATTCACATTTGGAGAACTTAGCATACAACTTCTCCTTTCGTAGCGTCTTCAATACTTCACGCAAATGACGTTCATGCTCGTTCATACTTTTCGAGTAGACTAGTATGTCGTCAATGAACACTATTACTGACTTGTCCAACATAGGTTGGCACACTCGGTTCATAAGATCCATGAATGCCGCCGATGCATTCGTAAGGCCAAAAGGCATCACCACAAACTCAAAATGCCCATACCGCATTCTAAAAGCCGTTTTCTCAATATCTTCCTCACGGACCCGCATTTGATGATAGCCGGACCGTAGGTCGATCTTAGAGAAATACGTTGCACCTTGAAGTTGATCAAATAAATCGTCAATCCTAGGTAATGGATAACGATTCTTGATCGTCACTTTATTCAACTCACGGTAATCAATGCACATACGCATACTACCATCTTTCTTCTTCACAAATAACACCGGAGCGCCCCATGGCGAAGCACTCGGTCGAATAAAACCCTTCTCGAGCAACTCTTGGGTTTGATTTAACAACTCTTTCATTTCTGTTGGTGCTAAACGATAAGGAGTTTTAGCAATGGGAGTAGCTCCCGGAACCAACTCAATATGAAACTCAACTTGTCTTTCCGCCGGAACACCCGGTAATTCGTCCGGAAAAACGTCTTCGAATTCACTAACAACCGGAATTTCACGAATAGGTGGTGGCTCATTGCGAGTATCAGCAACATGAGCAAGGAAAGCCATGCCACCGGTAACAACAAAACGACGTGCCCGAGCAAAAGTGCATATCGGCACCGGTCTCCTTCGCTTATCACCATGAATAATTAACTCTCCCCCACTTAGGGTCTTCACACGAATAAACTTATCATGGCATGCAATATCAGCTCTATAATGATCGAGCCAATCCATACCAACGACAATATCAAAGTCGCCCAAGGTCATTGGAATAAGATCAATTTTAAAGGTTTCGGCACCAAAAACAACATCACAATTTTCACACATATCAACCACTAGCACCGTCTTGCCGTCCGCTATTTCGAATTCTATCGGACGACTTAACTTAGCTAACGGTCTATTAAGTTTAGGCACAAATTTAGGAGACACAAACGACAAATTTGCACCGCTATCGAAAAGAATCCTTGCCGGATTAGAATTAACCATGTAAGTACCTGAGACAACTTCGTGCGATTGTTTGGCTTCATCATTGGTCATAAAATAGTTGCGACCCCTAGCCGTACCCGCCGCCTTCTCTAACCGTTTCACATTGTCGTTTCGCAAGTCGGGACACTCTGGCTTCTTATGCCCTTCTTTGCCGCAATTAAAACAAGTGACTTTGTTTCCGGAACGTGGTTTCGGACACTCACGAGCCATATGACCAGGTTGCCCACAATTGTAGCACGTATAAGAAAACCCGCCGGTAGTGCCCTTCTTTGCACTATTGACACTTTCGGCCCCCCTCTTGCTCTTGCTCTTGCTCTTCTTGCTTGAGGCGTTAGAGTAACTAAAACCTTCAAATTTTCTTTTGGAAAACATGAAATCACTCTTTCTTGGAACCTCCGGCTCAAAACCCCGAGCCAACTCGAACAATTCATCAAAAGACTTAGCCATACCCCGACTAATCTTCCCCTTGTACTCATCATTCAAAGTACGGTAGAAATCCTTCATGAGCTTATGATCATCACCAACATATTCCGGGCAAAAACGAGTCTTTGCCAAGAATGTAGACTTAAGAGTAACTAAGTCCATTGAGCCTTGTTGCAAATGGTGCAACTCGTCCCGGATTCTATCGAGATTGGAAGAAGTTCGGTATTCCTTGAAAAACTCCTTCTTAAACTCTTCCCACGTCAAGCCCATACATTGTTCCTCACCATGCAAGTTGATTTTATCATCCCACCATAACTTAGCATCTTCTCGTAGCATGCTAGAGCCATACCTCGCCTTCTTCTCGGGAGGACATTCCGCGGTACGGAAAGCTCCCTCAATATCGGAGATCCAGCATGTACTTTTCAAGGGATCTCGCACCCCATTAAACATCGGGGGTTGAGCATCCTTGAAGTTCTTGTAGTGGAAGTCCCGCCTTCCTTCGCCTCCTTCACCGCGAGGATAGATATTTCTAGCATCAAGGGCCTCTTCGATAGTGGCCTTCATTCGTTCATTTATCAAATCGGTCACCTGCCCATCGACCGAATCTTGAAAGACCTTTCGGACGTCCGTAAGAAAATCCGCTTTTAACTTTTTAAAGACGGCCTCAACCTTGGCCGAAAACTCGGCGTCCTCGCTTGTACTTCCATTATCATGTTCGGGACCATTTCTCATCTTCATTCTATAAAACGAATTAGGTTAAACCACAAAACAGAAGGACAGATTACATATATATATACATATACGCCACACTACTCCATCTCGCTCAACAATCGTCGTACATTACTTGTTTGACACGATTTGCACTCGTAGTGATGGTAGCTAGTCATTACTACGCGAGCACGTCGCGTTAACTCGCTAGTACAACGTCCATCTCGCTTGATGATTGTTAAACACACACAACAAATAGCGCATGATTAGTTCACATAAACCTATGCACTAACCATCCCGATCCGACCCAAGATCCTACAAGTCCCGTACAAACGCGCACACAAAAAGTCTAAGTCTAGGCGCCTATCTCAAGTCACCTAAATCCCTTAGACCATGCTCTGATACCACTTGTAACAACCCGACTTCATAAACTCAAAACGCGTACCAAATTTTTTTTTTTTTTTAAGGCAGTGCATCTGGACGGCGTCCAGAATCCTGGACGGCGTCCAGCTCAGAATTATGGGACGGCGTACGAAGTTTTGGGATGGCGTCCAGCTCAACACAACTGGGATGGCGTCCAATCAATTGGGACGGCGTCCCAATGGCCTTCCAGCTACTGATCACGGGTCCAACTCACACGAGCGGAAAACCCGCTTCCCGACACTTTCAAACGAAAACCTTTTTACCACAAGTCAATATAAGTGAAACTAAGAGATTTTCATCATCAAATCAAGTATTACATCAACGGGCCCACATCGCCCATTTTGCGAGTTTCGTTCAAAAATAAAAGTTTCGACCAAATATAAGTTTAAGTTCCAAACGACACTAGAGCATGGTGTTTGGGGTTAAACTACCCAATCTCGGTCGAACTCCAAAAGCTAACACCCAAAAGCATCCCCTAACAAAACAAGCGGGAGATCACTAATCCAATTGAACGCTCTTACCCTTGTCAACGCCCGAGCCTATAAAAAAGTAAACAACGAGAGGGTAAGCAAAGCTTAGTGAATGCAATAATTATACGAATACATATATAATTATACCTACTTGCATACACTTACGCAACCGCAAACATGCTAGCAAACAACATTAGCTTATCGTCGCAATAACAAGCTATAATTCACCAATACCCCCAAGCTAGCATAACATCCGCATATAAATATAACTCGAATAATATAATATGCTTACAACACAAATAACCATGGTTAACCAATAGTACAAGGGAACGGCGCTCGCGAAAACGCCATCGGTGTTCATAACATCCGTTAGGGCACTTAACACCTCGCACCACTAACCCCTAGGGTGGCACCTTAACACCTCGGCACATCACCCCGAGTGGCATCTTAACACCTCGATGCAACACTCATTATTTTACGGAGTGGTGTCTTAACACCTCGACACTACACTCCTAGGTGGCATCTTAACACCTCGATGCTACACCCGAGTGGCATCTTAACACCTCGATGCTACACTCTTCACGTGAAACGTGGTGTCTTAACACCTCGACACTACACCTTTCACGCTACAACAAATAGATACATTATATACATACGCATATAATTATTCCACTCACCTCAAAGTCTTCGTGTAAGATAACCGAACTTGCAACGTCAATGTAACGTACCTATTACATTTTAGCACATAATCAATTCACAACTCAAGTCGGTCAAGAAACTCACTTAACAATCTAGAGTCTTTTGACCCTAAGTGCAATCCCGACCCATTTTGCACCTTTAACCCTAATAATGGGTTAACTTCACCAAAAACCCTAACTTTAGCCAATTAAGGTATTAACACACTTTTAACCACAAAGTTAACTCGTTTTCATACATGCAAGACAACCTAGGTCATCAAAGACCCATTTGACCCATTTCTAGGTCAACACACCCATTTGGGTCACCCACAACCCAAATCACACCCACTAACATTAACTATAAGTGTATTAGTATTTACTTAGGTCTTTAAGACCCATTTACACCATTTACCCTTTCAAAACCCTAGGTTAGTCACCATTTGGGTCTTCATGACCCAAACTTACCCAAAACCCCCAAATCACTCATACATGGGTTTTATGTACAACATTAGCCCAAACCCTAACCCTTAAACATATTTACTAGAGAAATCAATTTTAGGGCTTACCACCACAATCAAAACGAAGCTAACGAGGAGATGAATAACTTCAATGCTCGAGCTAGAACCCGAAACAAGCTTCTTCCTCTCCTATTTGAGCTTTCTCACACTTAAGAGCACTCTCTCTCTAGAATTAAAGTAGATGATGTTTGGTGGTTGTGAATGGAGTAATGAGACTCCCAAAACTGATCTAGGGCTTTAAAATTCGTCCAAGAAGTGAAATTACCGAAATACCCATCTAAAATAATTAATAGCAAAAAGACATGCCTGCCAGCCATTCTGGACGGCGTCCAAAATGTTGGACGGCGTCCAGGTCTTCAAACTGGGACGGCGTCCCAAATGTTTGGACGGCGTCCAAACCCAAAAAGAAAACAGGATCTTACATTTCTGCAAAATACACTAAACACAAAATTTGTGCATCCAAATATGCATTAGTGTTAGCAAAATAACAACTTAAAACAATCACTATAACATGTTAAATCAAAATTAAACTTTTACACATTTTCACAATTTTTCACAATTCTACACTTTTCAAATAAGCACATATGAAAATGTATACAAAATTCATAAGCATTTAACTCAAATAACATGTCAAAATAGTCATTACTAATAATTAAACAAGTCTCAAATGGTAAATATATCAAATTAATCAAGTTCATGAATTTTAGACTTAAAAAGTCCACTTTAATCTCCAAAAATCATGTTTAGGATCAATGTTTGGATCATTTAACTATCTAAACATGTTACACTACTCAATTTAGCAATAATTCATGACAAAAATCGGCCATAACCTGTTTATATCAAAAAGCCCCAAATTGCTCAAGAACACAAACCCTAGATTTCTAAAAATTTTGAAGTTTTTGGCTTCAAATCATGTTAAATAGCATCAATCTAGGTTATAATGCACAAAATACTATCAATTTAACACTAATTACACTAGAAATTAACAAAATTGCATTAGGGAAAAAATTGGTAATTATCACAAAAACTAGGAATTTATAGAGTTTAGGGGTGTAATTTTTACCATTTTGCTGAAGAATGAGAATCTAGGCATGATTAGAGCAAGAAAAATGAAGAATTACGGTGGAAAATTGCGAATTTTAGAGGTGATTTTGGGGTTGGTTCGTATATGTGTGTGTGTTTTTTGTGCAGAACAGCGAGCTGTTCTTTTTATCAAACTGGCCTGGAATCCAGCCTCATGCGATCGCATGAGGTTGAAGAGTAAACCCCATGCGATCGCATGGGGTTCCGGGTACAGTGTTTTCACCTTTTTTTTTTTTTTTAAATAAAACCTTATACTTTATAAAACATAAAATTAATTTAAAAATTAAAATTTTGTTTCTTTTTAGGATGAGGGCGTTTCGGATCGATGTCCTAATCCGTCCCTCGACAAAATTTTAAAATTTGTCAAATCAAAGTGTGGTTTTAAAAGTAAAGATTTTTGGGTTTTTTAATGTTTTTGACATACTTTAATTCAATAAGATTAAAAATAAAGATAATAAAAGTTCTCGTCCCTCCCTTGGGTAAAGCAATTTCAGTTCAATGACCTAGTCTTCAACTCACGACGAATTTTAAAAATCATATTTTTAACTTAGCGAAATAAAGTAAATTTTTATTTTTAAATTCACACCAAACTTAAATTTAAAATGCATAAAAATAAAATTCATATTTTAAAAATTAAAAATTCACACCAAAATTATATTATATTTTTGTTGTTATACATACAAACTTAAAAATATTAATTTTTCAAATATTTACAATTTTAAATATATTAATTTAAAAAGTTTACAATAAATTTTTTTTTATACTAGTTTTAAAAACAAAGTAAAAATAAAATTAAAAATCTTTTTGGCTTTTATCCCACTTTAATCAATCAAATATTATCAAAAATATATGCCCCTCTTTTCGGTAAAGTAATTTCAGTTCCATGACCTAATTTAACTCATGACGAATTTTTGAAATATTTTGGGTTGATTGATTAAAGATATTTATACCTTAAGAATAAACGTTAAATTTCGCAGTGATGTAATAAATTTTTGAATGATATCAATAATTTCGGTCGCCAAACCTAATTTTATTCAATACCAATTTAATACTTTATAGCGAACAAATTAGCGTTTATTATCAAAAGGTTAAAAATAAAAATAAAAAATAAAAACTGTACAGACTTACCTGTGAGATAGTATTCTTAGTTATATGATCTATCCCATTCATAAGATAGTCGGTTTAATTGGTTTTCCATAGCTACATAGGCGTAACCTCGAGCATTCAGTGTTTTTTCTTCTAAACATATGAACGGTCAGTCTCTGCATAAAGTAACAAATTCGGTGTTTGAATAGGTTTGATTATTTGAACATTTACCTCCATGTGACCATTTTCCGCATTTGTGACATCTTTCAAGGTGTTGTGCTCTTCTTTTCGCTGCGGATTTTGATTTTCCTTTACCAAATTGTAACTTATTATCTTCGCATCTGGATTCTTTTCTTACTCCGTCCAATCTTTCTCTGATTACTGATACTAGTTCACTCAGAAGTGTGTCATTATTACGTTTAGTGATCAAAGCGTATAGCATTAGACCATGGTTTAGTTTACAGGCAGTCTTCATTTCCTAAAAAAAATAAAAATTCAGAATGGGGGGAGAAGACTAGTTCTTTAGGGTCTGCTAGGGAAAGACCATTCGGGCTCCATTTTCGAGAACTACATGAAAACAGAAAATCTAACTCTAACAGAAATACATATTATCCTTTAAAGACTTGATTCTCCCCACACTTAGTTAGCTGTGGTATCGAAATTGTGATTAACTTCGTTGTCGACTTCCATCGGACTATCTATGTAGTGTTTAACTCTGTGACCATTAACCTTAAATTCAATCTCATTTGAATTTATTAATTCTATCGTTCCGTATGGAAAAACTCTTTTGACTATGAATGGTCCAGACCATCTCGATTTCAATTTTCCAGGAAATAGCTTGAATCGTGAATTGAAAAGAAGAACTCTGTCTCCTTCTTTGAATTCTTTTGAACTTCTGATTCTTTTATCATGCCATTTCTTCGTTCTTTCCTTATAGATTAACGAATTTTCGTATGCTTCATGTCTTAATTCTTCTAATTCGTTTAATTGATTTAACCGTAGACGTCCAGCTTCATGTAAATCAAGATTACATGTCTTCAAAGCCCAAAATGCTTTGTGTTCAATTTCTACTGGAAGATGACATGCTTTTTCATAAACGAGTCTAAAAGGTGTGGTTCCAATTGGAGTTTTGTAGGCTGTTCTAAAAGCCCAGAGTGCATCCTCCAATTTAATGGACCATTCCTTCGGATTTGATCCTACGGTTTTTTCTAGAATACGTTTTAAAGCTCGGTTGGTATTTTCAACTTGTCCACTTGTTTGTGGATGATATGCGGTGGAGATTTTATGAGTTATTCCATATCTTTTGAGAACTTTCTCAAGTTGATTATTACAGAAATGAGTACCCCGATCACTTATTAAAGCTTTCGGTGTTCCAAACCTTGCAAAAATACGTTTTAAAAAGTTGACTACAACTCGTGCATCGTTAGTTGGAAGAGCTTGTGCTTCCGCCCATTTAGATACATAATCAATGGCTACGAGAATATAGAGATTATTATGAGATTTTGGAAATGGACCCATAAAGTCAATACCCCAAATGTCAAATACTTCACATACTTGAATGACATTTTGTGGCATTTCATCACGTTGACTTATTTTTCCAGCTCTTTGACATGCATCACATGATTTGCAAAGAAGGTGTGCGTCTTTGTAAATTGTAGGCCAATAGAATCCAGCATCATAAACTTTTCTTTGCTGTTAGTTGAGGCCCATAATGCCCTCCTGTTGGTCCTGTGTGACAATGGTTTAAAATTTTACTAGCTTCATCTCCAAATACACATCGGCGTATTATTCCATCGGGACAACTTTTAAACAGATGTGGATCTTCCCAGAAATAGTGTTTTATATCACTGAAGAATTTCTTTCGTTTTTGGTACGATAATCCTTTTTCAAGGAATCCACATACTAAGTAGTTTGCATAGTCTGTAAACCATGGAATTTCATTATAATCTATCTTCAATAGATATTCATCAGGAAAGTTGTCTTGTATGGCCGATTCATTTAGTACTTCTAATTCGGGATTTTCAAGACGAGAAAGATGATCAGCGGCGAGATTTTCTGCTCCTCTTTTATCTCGGATTTCAATATCAAACTCTTGTAAGAGTAAGATCCAACGGATTAATCTTGGTTTGGCATCTTGTTTCGAAAATAGGTATCTAAGAGCAGAATGGTCGGTATAGACCACCGTTTTTGCTAGAACGAGATATGAACGAAATTTGTCAAAAGCAAAGACAATAGCAAGGAGTTCTTTTTCAGTAGTTGTATAGTTCATTTGTGCTCCTTGTAACGTCTTACTAGCATAATATATAGGTTGAAATCGTTTTTCAATCCTTTGTCCTAAAACGGCTCCCATTGCAAAATCACTTGCATCGCACATTAGTTCAAACGGTAGATTCCAATTTGGTGTTATCATGATCGGCGCATTAGTGAGTTTCTCTTTAAGAATATTAAAAGATTTGATGCATTCATCTGAAAAGATGAATGGAGCATCCTTTTCTAGGAGTTTATTCATAGGAGTAGCAATTTTAGAAAAATCTTATATGAAACGTCGGTAAAAACCGGCATGCCCCAGAAAACTCCTAACTCCTCTAACATTGGTGGGATGTGGAAGTTTAGCAATTACATCTACTTTATCTCTATCCACTTCAATTCCTTCTTTTGAAATTTTATGTCCAAAAACGATGCCTTCTTTAACCATGAAATGGCATTTCTCCCAATTAAGTACTAGATTTGATTGTTCGCATCTAATAAGCATTCGTTCAAGATTAACTAGATATGATTCAAATGTATCACCGAAGACTGAAAAGTCATCCATAAAAACTTCCATGCATTCTTCTATCATGTCGTGAAAAATTTCCATCATGCACCTTTGAAAGGTTGCAGGGGCGTTGCAAAGTCCAAATGGCATGCGTTTGTAAGCAAAAGTACCATAAGGGCACGTGAACGTGGTTTTCTCTTGATCTTCGGGTGCTATTGGAATTTGAAAATATCCGGAAAATCCATCAAGAAAACAATAGTAACTGTTTCCGGCTAATCTTTCCAACATTTGATCAATAAAAGGTAAGGGAAAGTGATCTTTTCTGGTGGCGTCATTTAATTTTCTATAATCAATACATACACGCCATCCTGTTACAGTCCTAGTAGGAATAAGCTCATTTTTTTCATTTGTAATGACAGTCATGCCACCCTTCTTAGGCACGCATTGAACTGGGCTTACCCATGGACTATTAGAGATTAGATAAATTAAACCCGCATCTAGCAGTTTAATAATTTCTTTTTTAACTACATCTTGCATATTCGGATTTAGTCTTCGTTGGCGTTGCACATACGTTTTATGACCTTCTTCCTTTAGGATTTTATGTGTGCAATACGAAGGACTTATTCCTTTAATATCATGAATCTTCCATGCAATGGCTAGTTTATGAGCTTTCAACACAGAAATGAGTTGTGATTTTTCATTTTCAGTAAGAGAAGACGATATTATTACAGGTAATTCAGATTCACCATGTAAATAAGCGTATTCCAAATGGTTTGGAAGTGCTTTAACTCTAATATCGGAGGTTCTTCTATCGATGATTTATATCGATATCTGTCTTCTTCTTTTAGCATTTGAATTTCTTCTGTTGTTGGTTCATATCCATTAGCTATTAGTGTAGCTAACATTTCAGCTTCATCAATTGGTTCATTACCTTCTCCTAAAGAACATTCTCCTGTTCCTTGCAATTCTGGAAATTCTTCTAACAATTCTGCATGTGAATCTATAGTTTGAATATAATAACATGTATCATCTGTAGATTGCGGTTGTTGCATTGCTCTATCAACTGAAAAGGTAACACTCCCGTCCTCTATACTTACCGTCAATTTCTTACCGAACACGTCTATCATTGCTTTAGCCGTGTTTAAGAATGGTCTTCCTAATATGAGAGGAACTTGAGAATCTTCTTCCATGTCCAGAACAACAAAATCTACTGGAAATACTAAAGTACCAACTTTAACTAGCATATTCTCCATTATCCCTCTAAGATATTTTATTGATCGATCGGCTAGTTGTTGTAACACCCTAGGCAAATCCCACATCGCCCACAGACATGAGTGATCATGGGATTATAAGGTAATACTCACGCTTAAATGACACAACGCATTTTGGGATCACAGGCAGAGCAGATGTGCGAGTACGTTGCAGTTAAGCGTGCTCGGGCAAGAGTACTACCGGGATGGGTGACCTCCTGGGAAAGTGCTTCTCGTGTGTGGTCGCCAAGAAAAAGCCGTGCGCCTGCGGGCAAAGCGGACAATATTGTGGTTATGTTAAGCTGGGGTGTTACAGAATGGTATCAGAGCCACTCATGTGCCGTTGGGGGTGGTGGGGCAAACCTTATCGAGGACGATGAGTCCCTGAGGGGGGTGAATGTAACACCCTAGGCAAATCCCACATCGCCCACAGACATGAGTGATCATGGGATTATAAGGTAATACTCACGCTTAAATGACACAACGCGTTTTGGGATCACAGGCAGAGCAGATGTGCGAGTACGTTGCAGTTAAGCGTGCTCGGGCGAGAGCACTACCGGGATGGGTGACCTCCTGGGAAAGTGCTTCTCGTGTGTGGTCGCCAAGAAAAAGCCGTGTGCCTGCGGGCAAAGCGGACAATATTGTGGTCATGTTAAGCTGGGGTGTTACAGTTGTATGCTTATTCTTGTTGGTTTCAATTCTCCAAGGTCTAGTTTAGCGTATAGTGAATACGGCATTAAATTTATACTAGCACCTAAGTCTGCCAATGCTTCTATTGAACTAAGACTACCCAGAAAACATGGAATTGTGAAACTTCCTCGATCAGATAGTTTTTCTGGTATCTTATTCAACAGCACTGCTGAACAATTAGCATTCATAGTAACGGCCGAGAGTTCTTCCATTTTCTTTCTATTTGTGATTAGATCTTTCAAGAATTTAGCATATCTAGGCATTCCTGAAATCACATCAATGAAAGGAAGATTTACATTTATCTGTTTAAACATATCCAAGAATTTGGATTGCTCGGCTTCAAGTTTCTCTTTTTTCATTTTACTCGGGTAAGGAAGTGGTGGTTGGTATGGTTTAACATAAGGTTTAGTCTTAACTGTGTTATCTTCATTAACCTTTTCAACTACCGGTTCTTTTTCCTTATCTTGATCAGGTTGTGGTTCTTGTGGAGTAGGAATAGCTTCATTAGAAGTTACAGGTATTTCAGGTGGTTTAAGTGTTGTACCACTTCTTGTGGTAATGGCTTTAGCTGTTTCATTCCGGGGGTTTGCATTTGTATCACTAGGTAAACTTCCCGATTTTCTTTCACCTATTAACCTTGCTAGGTTACTTACTTCTTGTTCCAAGTTTTGAATAGAAGCTTGTTGATTTCTAAATGCTTGAGCATTTGTTCATTAGTTTGTTTCTGAGATGTGAAAAACTGCGTTTGAGTTTCAACTAGCTTCGTCATCATATCTTCTAAATTCGGCTTTTTATCATCGGTTTGTGGTGGTTTGTTTTGAAAATTTGGTCTTTGCTGGTTGTAAGTATTGTTGGATACTTGTTGATTGCTAGGACCTTGTTGGTTGTTGTATGGAATATTTCGATTATAATTCTGGTTTTGATTGTAGATCTGTCTTGGCGGTTGATAATTATTGTGATAATTATTATCCAGGCCTTTGGTTTATGTATGAAATATTCTCTCTTTGTTCCATTGTTAGTTCAATACTAAGACAATCTTTTGTCAAATGTGGTCCTCCACACTGCTCACAACTAATTCGTATTGAGTGTATATCTTTAGTCATCTTTTCCATTCGTCTCTCGACAGCATCTATCTTTGCAGAAATGGAATCTAAGTCATGGCTAGAATCGGCTCTAGCTGCTTTAGATGATCTAACGATATCTTTTTCTTGGTGCCACTCATGTGAGTGGGAAGCAGTGTTATCAATAATTTTATAAGCATCAGTTTCGGTTTTCTTCATAATAGAACCACCAGCTGCTATGTCGATGTCTTTCCTTGTAGTGATGTCGCATCCTTGGTAGAATATTTGTACTATTTGACAGGTGTCTAAACCATGTTGCGGACATCCTCTTAATAACTTTCCCAATCTTGTCCACGCCTCATATAGAGTTTCATTTGGCTTCTGTGTGAATGTAACAATTTCTCCTTGAAGTCTTACGGCTTTAGATGCCAGAAAGAATTGTTTAAGAAATTTTTCAACTAAAACGTCCCATGTATCAATCGCCCCTTCAGGTAACGATTCCAACCAATCTTTGGCTTCTCCCTTTAAAGTCCAGGGAAATAACATGAGATATATCTGTTCATCCTCCACTTCTCGGATTTTAAATAGAGTGCAGATCCTATTAAAGGTACGAAGATGTTCATTTGGATCTTCCTTCAGCGCATCACTAAATTGGCATTGATTAGTCACCATGTGTAGAATTTGTCCTTTGATTTCATAATCTGGCGCATTAATGTCTGGATGAGTAATTGCGTGACCTTGGCCAGTGTGTTTAGCTCTTATTCGGTCTTCCATACTTAAAGGTTCTAGATTCTCCATAATTGAATTTGTTGAATCGGAATCACTAGAGGATTCTGATTTAATGGTTCGTTCCTCAACAATCTCTGTTTGAATGATTGGTGGTTCCGGAGGAAAAATTAATGGTTCAGGATCTATGAATCGTCCCTGAATATTCTCCGGATTCTCAATTGTGAGGTCGGTTTCAAAAAATGGATTATCGGAAATTTGAATTGGAGTACTTGGTCGACTGGATGACGATTCTAAAGAAAAATCAACGGTGGTAATATTAGCTAGATGTCTTGATCTAGTTACAGGTGGTGAACGTACAAAAGGTGGTGAACGTCTTGCTCGGTGCATTCACTGAATATCCTATTAGTTTTTTAAAAGGAAAGAAAAATTATATAAGTTATCCAATTAATAGACTTTTCTGATTTTGCCCACGTTTCGAATCGCCAAAAGATGCAGCAGAGGGGCAGGATTCGTTTGGTCTCAATATAATTGAGGACTGTTTGGCTCTAATAACCCGGTCCACGTACAAATCCAACTATTACTACGAACCAGAAAATTTTGATGTCTAGCAATTTAACCACTTAAAATAAATTTTCGTAATTTTAAAAAGTATAGATAAGAAGTAGAAAAAAAATCTATGTCCTAAAACTAGAATAGCGAGAAATAAGAAAGAAAAAGAGTGCGTCGAAAAAGGTCGAAAAAGGAAAAAAAATTGAAAAAGGCGTCGAAAAATGAAAGAAACAGAGAATGACTTATAAAACTTAAAAATACTTGACTAACCCAACCTTATTACTATCACTAACTTAAAATTAAAATTGCAAATTGAGATTACTAATTGGAGTGATAATTGATACATAGGTAAAAGGCGTCGAAAAATAAAAATAAGAAAGTAGCGCGTTGAAACTTAAAAAGGAACTAAAAACTAAAAACTAAAAACTAAAAACTAAAAGTCGCGTCTAAAAATATAAAAGCTTACAAGTAAAACTATATCTCAAATGGCAATAACTTAAAAAGGTACTAAAACTTAAAAAGACGTCGCAAAATTCTAAAGCACTTTAATCTTAGTCTAAAGAAAAAGCACTTAAGGGATTTTCGGCAAAGCCTAAAAATCTAGAAATAAAAATAACTATGGCAAAAACAATGAATTAAAATTAAATACGAGCGAAAAATACAAAAGTTACGCTAAAACAATTAAAAAGGGACAAAATATAAAAATATACTAAAAGTTGTAAAAATTACAATTTTTATAAAAATATTATTTTTATATTATTTATTTTATAAAACTATTAAGTTTATATAAATTAATTAACTAATTAAAACTAAATAATACAAAATAATAAAATTAAAACTAAATATTATAATAATAACCTAATTAGGGTTAAAGTAATAATAATATAAATAAACCCCGTAATAAATGCTGAATTAGGGTTGCAGTTGGCGTGTCAGACACTTTCATGTGATCGCATGAGTTTATGCCTTCGGGCTCATGCGATCGCATGAGCCAGGATTTTGGGCCAGGTTACGGGCTGCTACAGTAGCAGGCCCGAGAGTTTATTTATTTATTTTTTTTTATTTTGCTGTGTTTATTTTTTTCTGTTTTAAATATTTATATAATATATTTTTATAAATTAAATAAAACTTATATTTTTATAAAATAAATATAAAGAAACTTTTATAGAACTTAAATATATAACAAACTCTTAAAAATATTTATATTTTTGTTTTTCTTTTTATATTTTCGAATATATTAAAACGTATTTTTACAAAAGCGTATTTTAATAAAAGTAAACTAAAAATAAAAATCTTTTTTTAATATATATTAGCGTTGCGCTTCCGGCTTTTAAGCTAGATTGTCCCCGGCAGCGGCGCCAAAAATACTTGATGTTCTGCGAGGTGTATATAAAATAGCTTATATTTTACAAGGAAATACTATTAAATACGATACAATTTTACTCAAGATATTTATTTATTTATTGAATGGATATACTTAAACCTTGCTACAACACTTATAGGCAGTGTACCTAATCGTACAGTAGTGTAGTTTTTAGTAAGTCCGGTTCGTTCCACAGGGAAAATCTTTAAACAAAGCTTAACGCTATATTAGTTTAAATTTATAAAAATACAAATATATATATTAGTAATATTATTATTATAAAGGGGGGTTTTTACCGTTTAATGACCGGTTTGTCGATTTTAAAACATTAGTCGCAGTTAAAACAAAATGTAAAATATTAAATAAATAAAAGACTTAATTTAAAGCGTAAAGTAAATAACGATAATGAAATTGCGATAAATAAAAGTGCAATAAAATAAACTTGCGATAATTAAAAAGTACGATAATTAAAAGTGCAATTAAATACAATAACAATAAATAAAAGTGCTATAATTAGAAGTGCAATTAAATATAAAATAAAGGAAATTAAATATAAAATAAAAGAATTATGCTTATTTAAACTTCCGTAATTATGATGTTTGACGTGTTGATTTTAGTTTTATGCCCATGGGTTAATTGTCCTTTGTCCTGGATTATTTAATATGTCCGTCTGGTTTTTGTCCATAACAGTCCATCAGTCATAAATATAAAGTGCGAGTGTCCTCGTCAAATTATCCTTATACCCGAAGTTAAATATTCCAACTAATTGGGGACTTAAACTGTAACAAGATTTTAATACTTTGTTTAATAATTACACCAGAATGTCGACTGAATGTAACCCAAGGTTTTAATACTTTGTTATCAATTATGCCAAGTGTCCTTGTACATAATTTCACCCCTGTTTTAATAATTCTAGTGGCTATTAATTCATTCCCGTGTCCGGTTAAATGAACGATTATTCGTACATATAAATACCCCACCCATCGTGTCCGATCGAGTGTATATGGTTATTTATAGGGACGTTCAATTGTAAATCTTTATATTAAAATTAACAAACTATCATTTAGTTAAACAAATATAAAGCCCATTAATAGCCCATAGTCTAAATTCCACAAGTGTCGTTCTTTTGTCCAAACCCCAATTATGGTACAAAGCCCAATTACCCAATTTTAGTAATTAGCCCAACATCATGATTACTTCGTTTTAAATAAGCATAATAATAACTTAGCTACGAGACATTAATGTAAAAAGGTTGAACATAACTTACAATGATTAAAAATAGCGTAGCGTTACACGGACAGAATTTCAACTTACACCCTTACAACATTCGGTAACACACCCTTATTATTATAAATTAAAATTAAAATTAAAATTATAATATAAATATAAATATTATACGTTGAATGAGGAGAATAAAAAGATGTGTTTTTGTGGTGCACCAAAGCTCGATTTTTATAGGCATGTGGGCTGAACTGTGCACCATGCGATCGCATGGATTTATGCCTTCCAGGCCATGCGATCGCATGGCCAGCTGGGGAGACTCAAAAGTCTTTGTTTTTTTATGCCGACGGTTTTTAAATATAATATAATATATATATTAATTTTAAGAATTAATTATATATTATATTATATTCATGTGCATAGTTGACTTGAAATTTTTAGTCCGTTGCATCGAGCGTTGAGAGTTGACTCTGGTCCCGGTTCCGGATTTTCGAACGTCCTTGCGTACAATTTAATATCTTGTACTTTGCGTTTTGAATCTTGTACTCTTGTAATTTTGAGACGTTTCTTATCAATAATTGGAACCTTATTGATTGTATTTTGTACTTTTGAGCTTTTTGGTCGTTTGCGTCTTCAATTCGTCGAATCTGTCTTTTGTCTTCACCTTTTATTATTTAAACGAATATCACTTGTAAATAGAACAATTGCAACTAAAAGCTTGTCTTTCTTGAGGAATAATGCTATGAAATATATGTTCGTTTTTAGCATTATCACTATTTCACAGAACTTTTCTGCTGTGAGAACACCTCAACAAAATGGTGTTGCAGAAAGAAGAAACAGAACTCTCATTGAAGCAGCAAGATCTATGTTAGCTGAGTCTGGGCTGAAAAATTCATATTGGGCAGAAGCTGTGAACACTGCATGTTTTACCCAGAATAGATCTTTAATAGTGAAAAGACATCAGAAAACTGCTTATGAAGTTCTCAAAGGAAGAAGACCCTCAATTTCATTTCTTCATGTATTTGGCACTCCCTGTTTCATTCTAAACAATAGGAATCAGCTAGGCAAGTTTGATGCTAAGGCTGATGAAGGTATATTCTTGGGATATTCCAACATGTCAAAGGCATATAGGGTTTTCCATAAAAGAAGGGGTTGTTTTGAAGAATCAATTATTGTTACATTTGATGAAACTGCCCCAGCTTCATCTCTCAGTCAAGAAGATGAAGAGTTATTGTTTGAAGAGCCTACTTAGCAAGCTCTTGATGATGAAGAAGAACCAGCTGCAAATCCCTCACCAATCCATGTTGCTGGGTTCTCTGATGATGAGATGGAACACTCTGTTCCATCTGTGTCTAAACCAAGTGGACCTACTGGTTCTACTGAAGTCCTACAACTTAAGCATAGGTCTACTGGTTCTGAAGGATCACAAGCTGGTACTGGTTACATTAATAATGAACATCTGTCTCCAACTGCTGCTCATACCTTTGAACCAGCTGATGATCAAGATGCTGTGTGTTCCACGACAAGTTCACCTGTTCATAACACTAGATGGACAAAAGAGCATCCAATTGTGCAAGTTATTGGTAATCTGGCTAGTGGTGTTAAAACAAGAAGGCATGTCACCAGTAACTTTTGTATGCATGTAAATTTTGTGTCTACCATTGAACCTACATGTCCTGATGAAGCAATCAAAGATCCAAGCTAGGCAGGTGCTATGCAAGAAGAGATCTCCCAGTTTGATAGGAATAAGGTTTGGACATTGGTACCTAAACCCGATGATGAAACTAAGAAGATCATTGGTACCAAGTGGGTTTTCAAGAATAAGATGGATGAAGATGGGATTGTGATCAGAAACAAAGCTAGGTTGGTAGCTCAAGGGTTCAAACAGGAAGAAGGATTGGATTATGGAGAGACATATGCTCCAGTGGCTAGGATGGAAGCTATCAGATTGTTCTTGGCATATGCTGCTAAGATGAACTTTAGGGTATTCCAGATGGATGTTAAATCTGCATTTCTAAATGGGAAGCTGCAAGAAGAAGTTTATGTCAAACAGCCTCCTGGTTTTGTAAGCAGTAAATATCCAGACCATGTCTACAAGCTAGACAAAGCTCTTTATGGCCTCAAACAGGCTCCAAAGCATGGTATGAGACACTTCATGTGTGATGCCCCGTACAAAACCATTGTGTATGAATCATCAACAACAGGATCATTACAAGGTCAAATACTATATGCTGTTTCAAAATAAGTTTGCATTCATGAATATAGGTAACGTCTTAACCAATGTCAAATGTTTAACAACCAAAAGTATGCTTCTACGAATAGCAAGCAATAATAGTACGTGACCCATAGGTTGTTACAAATACATCGTTTCAAAAGGTAACATAGTTTGAATGCAAATAAAATGTTTCATGCGGTGACAATTCTAACAAGCGCAGCGGGAGTCTACAAGGCATTACTAGTACAACAGCGGAAGCAAGCAAACCTTAAGCACTTGAGAAAAACATTCTTAAAAACATCAACACAAAGGTTGGTGAGCTATAGTTTAAGTATAACAGTAATGTAAGGTAGGCCACGAGATTTCAGTGCTTCAACAGCGTTTCAAAACAGTTTGAAAAGTATATGTATAACCGTGGGCACTTGGTAACTAACTTAACATTTATCACCCCCTAATAGTACACTTGGCGAGTGCGTATATTTACAACGTATTAAACACCCGTTAAATGCTAGCGCTACTAGCCCGAGTGGAGATGTCAAACCCTATGGATCCATATCTAAGATTCGCGTTCACCGGTTCAAAGACCGATGACTAAACGTTACCGAGCTAAGGGGAAAGTTTATGCCGTTGTATAACCCACACATATATAAAGTTTAAGTACTCGTTCCTAGTATGTAAAATGTAAAAAGCGCATGTATTCTCAGTCCCAAAATAATTAAAGTAAAAAGGGATGCTATAACTCACAGTGGAAAGTAGTAAACGTCAATATGCAGAAACGTAAGCAAAGTGGTTGGTCCGAAAAGTCCTCAACCTAAGTCAAAAGTTATTAAGTCAGTAAATAGTTCCCAAAGTTTCAAATGTATGTAAATTAGGTCTTAAGTATCATCATCATTCATCATTTATCAAAAAGTGTAAAGTAAGTTTCAAGTCAAGACTAGGGTTTGAAATAAAGGCTGACTTCGTTCAGTCGCCACGACCTCTACACAAACTGAAATGAGGTGAGACTAGTGGCCATGGCTCCATATATGAGTCCCCTAGAGGCTGACCAATTTCCAGAACCAAACTCGTCTTTGTTTGACCGTGGTGACAGTTTAAGTACGAATAGGTCAGAAATTTCAGCACAACATTAATAGGGTGTAGTGACTTTCGGGAGGCCATAGATCCTAAACCGTAACTCGGATTAAGACAAGGTCTAAACGGAAAATCATCTACTCGAACAGAACTAACTGAAAATCAACTTTACAGTAGCTTAGGTAGTCTGATAAGTTCCAGAAACAGTAAGTAAGTTGTTCCGGTGGGTTCTTGGTGCTTGATGCTCATCACGGTTCTCATCCTTGATGCGTATAGCTTCAAGTGTACAACTCGTTGATGGGTTTGCATCATCTTAACCAAGGTTTGACCATAATAACACTAGTGTAAGTATAATATAAGTTGCATAACTCACTTAAGAGTTGTATGTAGTTTGATGAATCAAAGTTACATCAAGATCTTAGATCCGACACATACATGAGTTACAAAAGTAATATTAAGCTATAAACTTGAGAGTAAACTAAATAATCAAGATCTTAAGTTGTAGAACTTAGATCTTAGCTAGATCTTAAAGATCCTAGACTAGAAAGTCTAGATCTAGTGTTCTTAAGTTAGATCCTAAGTAACAAAACTTGGATCTACACTTTAATGAAACCATAAGTTATGAAACTTAGATTTTCAACTTGAAAAATATATGTAAGCTTGTAAGCTCTTATTTACAACAAAATTAGAAGACCATAAGCTATAGAAACTTAGATTCAACACAAGTATATGAAGTTATAACTAGAAAGTTATACTTCCATGTTCTTGAACTTACAAAGTTAACTTTGGTTCAAGAAAATATGAGATCAAGATTAACTAGTAACACTTGACCAAAATAACAACATCACAACTTTAAATAAATGAAATGAAGAAATAAATTAAAGTTACAAGTATTATGTTCATGTTTGCTTCATACTTGAGAAGATTCAAATCAAAGTTTGAATCTTAAGAAAGTAAGCTTCAAGTCTACAAAACATGAACACAAAGAAGATCATCAAGTTTATGAACTTTAGATCTTGAAAACATTTAAGTGTAGAATCATAAACTAACAAGTTTAGGTTCTTGTTCTTGGTTCTTCATCAAATAAAGGATGGAAGATAACAAGATTTATGAAGATACAAACTAACAAGTTTGATCTTTAATTAACAACAACAACAAGTGACTAGAAATAAAGCAAGCAAATGATGATGATATGTATGTATATGCTACGGTTTCAAAGAGAAAAAGAGAGGAGGAATAAAGCTTGTAACTTACAAATTTAGAGAGAAAATGAAAGAGAGAAAAAGTTGCAAGTATTATGTGTGTGTAAAAAATGAAAAGGAAACTAGCAAATAAGTAACCAAGAAATAAATTTGAACTCTCCCTTCCTTGCATCAAAACTCACGGCCTAAGGCCAAATGGGGAAAGGTCAAGCTTCACTTTCATGTGTTGGGAGGTGGTGTGAGCTCAAAATAGATTAAAGTTAAAGTGCATGGGAGCTTGGTGCAAGCATGTTTGTGACAAGTCTCTTCATTTACTAATTAATCTTGCTTAAGTCTTAATAATCACAAGTAACTAGATGGGCTCCTAATTAATCCATTAAGTGTGTAGGGTGGGCTTCCAAGTCCATGTTCATTAATAAAAGGTCCAAGTCCAAAAATGTAACAATTAATCAAGTAAAGCCCAAGTAATTAACTAGTAACCTTAGTTAATTAAAAATGACTAATAATAATTAATCATGAATGTAAATAATATTTGAAAATATTATTCGCGAAAAGTACGTGTGCCACAAAGACAAGTCGGGCCATGAAAAGTTAAATACGGTAACAAGTAACACGTATAAGAACACGTTTATTAAAAGCAAGCATTAATAATAAATTATTAATAATAAAACGTTAGAAAATCCAGGGTCGTTACATTACCCACCTGTTAAAGAAAATTTCGTCCCGAAATTTTAAGCTGAGGTAGATGGAGGAGTTAGGAAAAGGTGAGGATACTTTTGCATCATTTGATCCTCTCGCTCCCAGGTAAACTCAGGTCCTCGTTTGGCATTCCATCATACTCGGACGATCGGAATCTTGTTGTGTTTCAAAGTTTTGACCTCACGGTCCATAATTTCGACAGGATCTTCCACGAAGTGGAGTTTGTCATCAATCGTAAGTTCCTCCAATGGTATGGCATGTTCCGGTTCAGCAAGACACTTCTTCAAATTCGATACATGAAAGGTAGGATGAACTGAGCTTAATTGAGTTGGAAGATCCAAACGGTAAGCAACGGGTCTAACACGCTCCAAGATTTCAAAAGGACTAATGTATCGCGGGTTTAACTTTCCACGTTTTCCAATACGGATCACACCTTTCCAAGGCGCGACCTTCAACATTACACGGTCACCCACGTTAAATTCAAAGTCCTTACGTTTAAGGTCTGCATAACTCTTTTGGCGATCACGAGCCGTCTTAAGTCTCGTTTGAATCTGGACAATCTTCTCAGTTGTTTCATGGACTATCTCGGGTCCGGTGATTTGCGTTTTTCCTACTTCGGCCCAACAAATAGGAGATCGGTACTTGCGGTCATACAACGCTTCAAAAGGTGTGGCATTAATACTCGAATGATAACTGTTGTTGTAAGAGAATTTGGCTAGCGGCAAATGCCTTTCCCAAGCCTTTCCGAAATCAATGACACATGCACGAAACATGTCCTCCAAAGTCTGAATCATGCGTTCGCTTTGTCTGTCGGTCTGTGGGTGATATGCAGTGCTCATGTCGAGACGTGTTCCCAAGGCTTCTTGCAAAGAACGCCAAAATCTGGAAGCAAAACGGGAATCGCGATCTGAGATGATCGATAAAGGTACACCATGACGAGATACAACCTCTTTTATGTATAGTTGAGCTAGTCTTTCCATCGTATCCGTTTACTTCATGGCTAAGAAATGTGCAGATTTGGTACGGCGGTCAACGATAACCCAGATGGTATCGTATCCGCCCACCGTCTTTGGTAGATTGGTAATGAAATCCATTGTTATCCTTTCCCACTTTAATTGCGGGATTTATGGTTGTTGAAGTAATCCAGAAGGTCTTTGATGTTCTGCCTTAACTTTCAAACAAGTCAGACACTTACCGACATAAGTTGCAACGTCCTTCTTAAGATTAGGCCACCAGTACTGTTCCTTAAGATCGTGGTACATTTTACCGGCTCCTGGATGAATCGAATATCTCGACTTGTGGGCCTCATCTAGTATAAGGTTCCGTAAATATCCATAACGGGGTACCCAAATTCTTCCGGCATAGCATCAGAGTCCAGTTTCCTTAACTTGGAATCGAGAGATGAGGATGTTCAAGTATTCATGAGATATATTCTCCTCCTTGAGAGCCTCATCTTAGGCTACTCGGATCTGGCTGTTGAGCTTCGAATGAATGGTGATGTTCAGGGCCCGAACACGAAGAGGTGTCATCCTCTCCTTTTGGCTCAAAGCGTCAGCTACAACATTGGCCTTGCCAGGGTGATAACGAAGTCCACAATCATAGTTGTTCAGCGTCTCGATCCATCGACGCTGTCTCATATTCAGTTGCTTCTGATCAAAGATGTGTTGGAGGCTTTTATGATCGGTGAAAATAGTGCTCTTAGTTCCATAAAGATAGTGTCTTCATAGTTTTAATGCAAAGACAACGGCTCCAAGCTCGAGATCATGCGTTGTGTAATTTCATTCGTGAATCTTCAGTTAACGAGAGGCGTAAGCGATAACCTTTGTGCGTTGCATCAGTACGCAACCAAAACCACTTTTCGAAGCATCACAATAAACGATGAAATCGTCACTGCCTTCAGGAAGTGATAAGATAGGTGCGGTGGTTAACTTCTGTTTCAAGATTTGAAATGCTGACTCTTGTTCGGCCGCCCAAAGAAATTTCTTCCCTTTGTGAGTCAGTGCTGTTAATGGGCGTGCAATCAGAGAGAAACCTTCAATAAATCTTCGGTAGTAACCAGTGAGACCTAAAAATTGGCGAATGTGCATCGGAGTAGTGGGGGTTTCCCACTTGCTGATAGCTTCAATCTTTGCGGGATCTACCTTGATACCCTGGTCGCTCACAACATGACCCAGAAATTAGACTTCCTTCAACCAAAATTCACACTTGGAGAATTTGGCATAAAGTTGCTCTTGTCTCAAGAGTTCCAACACTAGATGAAGATGTTGTTCATGTTCTTCTTCGCTCTAGGAGTAGATAAGGATATCATCTATGAAGACGATAACGAACTTATCCAGGTATGGCTTGCAGACATGATTTATGAGATCCATAAACACGGCAGGTGCGTTTGTTAAACCAAATGGCATTACGAGAAACTCATAATGTCCATAACGAGTCCTGAATGCAGTCTTCATCACGTCGCTCTTTTTCACCCTCAATTGGTGATAACCGGATCGCAAATCGATCTTAGAGTAAACACTTGATCCTTTCAACTGATCGAAAAGATCATCAATTCGGGAAAGAGGATACCGATTCTTAATTGTCAATTTGTTGAGTTCACGGTAGTCGATACACATACGGAAGGATCCGTCCTTCTTCTTCACAAATAAAACAGGTGTGCCCCAAGGCAAGAAACTTGGTTGGATAAATCCACGGTCTAGCAGTTCTTGTAATTGGCTCTGCAACTCTTACATCTCGCAAGGTGTGAGTCAATAAGGTGCGCAAGCTACAGGTGCAGCTCCTGGCACTAAATCGATCTGAAACTCTACTGCTCTCGGTGGCGGTAATCCAGGCAATTCTTCCGGAAAGACATCGGAAAATTCATTCACAATTCGTACGTCATCCACGCTCTTCACCTCGTTTCTAATGTTTTCACATGTGCTAGAACAGCAAGACGTCCTTTCTTCATGATCTTTTGCGCTTTTATGCAACTAATGAGATTCAGTTTCGAGCTACATCTCTCTCCGTAAATAATCAGTGGCTCACCATTTCCGTGCGATATACGAAGAGCTTTATCTCCAAAGATAATGTCGGCCCTTATCTTGGTCAACCAGTCCATACCGACAATAACATCAAAGCTTCCCAACTTGATGGGTATCAAGTCTCTCTCGAAATCCACACCAGCTATGTTGATAATAGCTCATCGGCCGATTTGGTCAACTTTTTCAAGTTTTCCGTTGTCTACCTCTACAAGCATACTCTCCTTTATAGAAACTAATGACCAATTTATCTTATCGCAAAAGTGTCTACATACATAACTTCTATCGGCACCAGTATCAAATAGGACAGAAGCTAATAGATTGTTGATAGTGAATAAACCTGTCACCAAGTCGGGGTTCTCACGAGCATCCCTTGCATTTACATTGAAAGCTCGTCCACGAGGTGGTCCGCCGTCCTTTCGCTTGTTGGGACACTCATTTCTGAAGTGGCCCATCTGTCCGCATTCATAACACTTTCTCGGTCCATTGGGGTTCGGCTTCCCAGTCAGGGTGGTGATCTTGCAGTCCCTGCCAATATGCCCGGTCTTTTTGCATTTTTCACAAACAACGTTACAGTACCCGGTATGGTTCTTGTAGCACCTCTTGCACTGTGGTAGAGTACCGTTGTCGTTGGGGTTTGAGTTGGTGTTCGGATTGGGATTCCCACCGTTGTTGTGCCTCTTAGCGGGGGTTTGATCATAGGCTCTCCCTTTGTTGTTGTTGTTGTCCCACTTACGCTTTTCACTACTACCAGCTGCCTTTTCCGGTTCATCGATGATGATTTGGTTCATTAAGGTATGCGCCATGCGCATTGGTTCCGGGACATTGGGTGGCTTAGACGAGGTGACATTTCCCTTAATGGACTTAGGAAGTCCCTGTAACATCCCGCGTTTTTTCGTTAAATTTATTTTTAACACTTTTTTTTTAAATAATATCTTTCGTTATTTAAATTCCTAGTTTCCGTTGACTAGCGTTCATAATATTCCCGTTATTTAATTATAACATCACTCGTTTACTCGAGCATTTTTAAAATATTCGTTTGGCGAATTCACGCACCCGCTTCGAAACTTGAGGGACCGAGGTTGCCAAGTGGGCAAACTAGTTGACTAGGTCAACTAGTCAACCCGCCTCATCCACCCATTCATTTCCACCCACCTTCTCATCTCTTTCTCCACTTTCTCTCTTCATACTTCCATTTTTGGAACTTAAACACCCAACTCACAAAATCATCATCTAAATCCGGATCAAGAAGCAAACATCAAAACAAATTACATTTTCGTGATCCTCTCTTCATCCTCTACATTTTGGTACCAATTTCACCTCGTTTGGGTAACTTTCTAAAAACTCTAGATTTCTTTAAATTCGTGTTTTTGACTTGAAATGGTGTTAGTTAGTATCTATGGCTCGTGTATAACATGAATATATGATTTGTTTACTCGATTTGTTGTTTTGAGTAACTAGTTTGAACATTTGAAATGAGTTTGCTTAATCTTGCATTTTGGATGAGTTAATGTTGTTAAATTGTTAAAGTTCATGTTTTAATTGTGTTACTAGTATCAATAGCTTCGTTTTGATGCGTAGGTTGATTAAGAAAACTTCAAAAACATGATTAATGATTTTGTGATTCTTGGTTAGGGTTTGATAGCTCTTAAGATGAACTTTTGATGCTTTGAATGTCATGAAATGTTATTTGTGAGTGTTTAGTTGTAATGTATGTTTCATTACCTTCAAAACGGCATATCATACATGTAAATTGGTTGCCCGAATCATGAAATGCGTTTTACAAACTTGAAACTTTGATTATGAACGATCATTGAACATTTGACGAGAATTTGATTATTTTAAATGCATGTTTTGATTGATAATATGTTCTTAGTTGTGTTCCTTGTCAAAAGAGCTTTCCAACGATATGATACGCATTTTAAGTGTTTACGGTTTGTATTTTGTGCTAAATTGAGTTTTGGAAAAGACTTGAACAATTGAGACTGACCAGGCATCAGGCCACGCCTGATGGCGCGGCGCGACCCCAATTGCCGCGACGCGACATTGGCCGCATTCCAGATTCTGTTTCACGTTTCATTTTCACGCAAAATGTTTGCTATGCTATGGACCTCCGATTCACATGTAACTTGTTCTAACATGCTTATATATGAATAATTAGCACAGAAAAATAGTTCGGGACCCGACCAGAACATGTTGACTTTTTCGTTGACTTTGACCAAGTTTGACTTTTAGTCAAACTTAAACAAACATTTATGCAATCATTCTAATCTTCGTTTATACTTGATTCTTGCATGAAACTTAACAACGTGATTTACATGCTATACTATTCGAGTCGTAACGAGCCATAGGACTAATCGAACACATTTCGCCCGACCTTGTGTCGTAACCGGTTAATTGATACAACTTACTTGTTTAGGTCAAGGCTAAACAACTTTCATGCACGCGTTTACTTTGTGAAGTACATTTATACTCGTGCACTCGAGGTGAGATCATAGTCCCACCCTTTCAAATACTTTTATACTTTTAAATCGTGGGCTGAGAAACATATACTTTATATACATTTTATACGGTTTATACTTTCATACTTTGAACACAAATACGAATACAAGAGCAAAGAAACATACGAGTTAGAACGAAAATCCTCAAGTCCAATTACCATTAGTTACACTTGTAGGGTGTGAGCGAGAACTTATGTTGTGTGGCCATGCGGGTTTTACGAACCCTCATCTAAGGGATGAAATGTATTTTCGGGATATAGTGTAGGTTCTAACACTATTATGCAGAGGTAAGATTCAGTTAAGTTTTGGTAATTGGGTGCTCGTGATACAGACAACATCTTTTGGGATGTATACGCTTGATATTCACTTTATACTAAATCTTATGGTTTACAAACAACATCTTTCGAGAAGTATACGCTTTGATATGAACACATCTTTATAGATGTATACGCTTTGATACTAAACCTTGTGATTCAAAAACATACTTTTACAAATACATTTATGATCTCATCAACGTTTTTCGTTGACAGTTTTCTACATGATTTCTCAGGTTCATACTTGGCTAATTGATACATGCTTCCGCACACTTTGATTACTTTGATTGGAGTCAAGCATACATGCATAAGCTAGTGATAGCACCTTTGGATTCAAACAAACGTTTACATACTTACGCTATTTATAGCAACCGTGATTTTTAACTTACATTATGTCGCAAGTTATTTCATTTACACTTTGTAACTTTTGTAAACTTAAACTTGTTGTCGAACCTTTTGGTAAACTGAACTTTGCAAGTCTTGTACTTTTTAAATGAATGCGACATAATTTTGGTCAAACGAGTCTCCTATAGGGGCTATGACCACGCAACGGGACCTAAGTAGTCGGCGGCGTCAAACATGATTTGGTCGGGTCGCTACAGATGGTATCAGAGCGTTGGTTGTAGGGAACTAGGATATGCATTAGTGTGTCTGACAGAGTCGTTAGGACGCATTAGTGAATCTAGACTACAACCGGATAGTTAATCATTGCATTCTGACTTGCATTTGCTATAGATAGCACTTACTTGACTACTTGTGCATTATACTTGAATCATTCTTAGGCAAACTTCTTACTGGTACCAAACTTTCGTCATACGAATCCGTATTCTGCCACTTTCTGGTAACACACGTAAATTCAAGATTCATACGCGTAAGGATGACGATGACTTCATTAGTCACACTTGTTCGGGAACTCTGTCTCCCAGATTTTTATTCGCCACCGTTTCAACTTACTATCGGTGTCACATCGGTGTTCCTTACTATCTACCACTTCTTGTTACTACCATCACTACTCTAGGTGAGTAACGTCGTCACTACTTATCACTACGGTTGCGTACTACTCATTATCATGATTCGTTACTCTTTTCATACCTAAATACATTATCGTTTGACTCGAACCGCATTGACGTGAACAATCATTTATACACTTCCCTCGGGGAACGCTTCTTTAGAGTTGCACAAATTCTTGCGATTAAATACGAGTCACGTTGGTGATGCCGCTATGCTTTGTTCATTTTAAAACTTCACGATTACACGAACCTGAATCTATGGAGTGATGTGGGGATGGAGGTATGAGTTAGCGTAATATAACGACACTCGATCAACGTGGTTATATTATGGTAAGTCATACCAAAGTTCTAATGACTCGTGATGGTGATTGGACTCGATCAACCTAATCACCACCATGTGCCATGTACATGACTTCATTTTTCTTATTTGAATATCCGAAAACTCCGAGAATGTTGATAACAACCATACCAGGGACACATCTTCGATTATTGTCGAACCATACCCATGCTTTCGAAGGAATGACAAATTCTTTCAACTTCAAACATATGTTACACGTGTATACTATCTCGTTTTCGCACAGTTTTATCGACGAACTACAAAATGCTTGGTATGCTCACATCGAGGCGGAAACTTCTCTCGCATCACACTCGTACTTCCGTATAAGAAAATCTTTATTCTAAATTTTCAATGGAGAGAGAGACTCTTCACATTATACTAGTATTCACCACGAGAGTGAATAGTCCTAACGAACTTTTTTTTTAGAAACCGATAAGAAACTTGCTCTAATGAACGTTTTCGAAAACTGATAAATCTTTCGCGGCGCGAAATTCTTGAGAAACAAAAACTTGTTCAAAATATATCTTAAGGAAATGTGCCTCGTTTCTGATCGAGATCCTCGTTTCACTTCTAGATTTCGGGGTGCCTTACAAAAGTCTCGGGACCACGTTTAGACATAAGTACCGCGTGTCATCTACGAACCGACGAACAAAGCAAATGTACGACTCGAACCTTGGAAACCATAAACACGAGTTCATGTTATCAAATTCAAATTTACTTGAGAAAAGTTGTTGCCTTTAACCAAATTCTCTTACAACGATGATTATCATTCAAGTCTTAACGTCACACCTTTTGAAATCTTATATGACCGGAAACGTCATTCTCCTTTTGTAGAACCAAGTAAATGATAATCAAGTCACCGAACCCGGACTCATTCATGGGGTAACCGTTAAGATCGTTCCAATCCGAGAAAGGCTCGAGATGGCCCGTAGTCGCCAAAGGAGCTATGCCAATGTTAGACGTAAACCTTTCTAATTCCATGTGGGAAACCGCGTAATGTTAAAAGTCGTACCTTGAAAAGGTGTAGTCCGTCTCGGAAACATAGAAAGTTAAATCCGCGATATTTTTAATCCTTTTGAAATCTTGGGGCGTGTTGTGCCCGTTGCTTACCGCTTAGAACTTCTGACTCAAACAAATTCCGTTCATCCTACATTCTGTGTATCAAACTTAAAGGCGTGTCTTGCGAAACAAGAACTTGTTATCCTATTCGATGAACTTACTATCAATGATAAACTCCACCTCATAGGAGGACCGGTTGAAACTATAAATCGTGAAACCAAAATTTAAACCAACGTAAAATCCCGACTGTCAAAGTTCGTTGAAATGCCCAAGGAAGTACCTTCACATATCCATAGAAATTGCAACGCAAGGTTTCGAAGAAGAAACAACAACAACTACTTCCAACTAAATTTTGGGACGAAATTTCTTTTAAGGTGTAGGTATTGTAACATCCCGCGTTTTTCCGTTAAATTTATTTTTAACACTTATTTTTAAATAATATCTTTCGTTATTTAAATTCCTAGTTTCCGTTGACTAGCGTTCATAATATTCCCGTTATTTAATTAAAACATCACTCGTTTACTCGAGCGTTTTTAAAATATTCGTTTGGCGAATTCACGCACCCGCTTCGAAACTTGAGGGACCGAGGTTACCAAGTGGGCAAACTAGTTGACTAGGTCAACTAGTCAACCCACCTCATCCACCCATTCATTTCCACCCACATTCTCATCTCTTTCTCCTCTTTCTCTCTTCATACTTCTATTTTTGGAACTTAAACACCCAACTCACAAAATCATCATCTAAATCCGGATCAAGAAGCAAACATCAAAATAAATTACATTTTCATGATCCTCTCTTCATCCTCTACATTTTGGTACCAATTTCACCTCGTTTGGGTAACTTTCTAAAAACTCTAGATTTCTTTAAATTCGTGTTTTTGACTTGAAATGGTGTTAGTTAGTGTCTATGGCTCGTGTATAACATGAATATATGATTTGTTTACTCGATTTGTTATTTTGAGTTACTAGTTTGAACATTTGAAATGGGTTTGCTTAATCTTGCATTTTGGATGAGTTAATGTTGTTAAATTGTTAAAGTTCATGTTTTAATTGTGTTACTAGTATCACTAGCTTCGTTTTGATGAGTAGGTTGATTAAGAAAACTTCAAAAACATGATTAATGATTTTGTGATTCTTGGTTATGGTTTGATAGCTCTTAATATGAACTTTTGATGCTTTGAATGTCATGAAATGTTATTTGTGAGTGTTTAGTTGTAACGTATGTTTCATTACCTTCAAAACGGCATATCATACATGTAAATTGGTTGCCCGAATCATGAAATGCATTTTACAAACTTGAAACTTTGATTATGAATGATCATTGAACATTTGACGAGAATTTGATTATTTTAAATGCATGTTTTGATTGATAATATGTTCTTAGTTGTGTTCCTTGTCAAAAGAGCTTTTCAACGATATAAGATACGCATTTTAAGTGTTTACGGTTTGTATTTTGTGCTAAATTGAGTTTTGGAAAAGACTTGAACAATTGAGACTGACCAGGCATCAGGCCACGCCTGATGGCGCGGCGCGGCCCCAATTGCCGCGGCGCGGCATTGGCCGCATTCCAGATTCTGTTTCACTTTTCATTTTCACGCAAAATGTTTGCTATGCTATGGACCTCCGATTCACATGTAACTTGTTCTAACATGCTTATATATGAATAATTAGCACAGAAAAATAGTTCGGGACCCGACCCGAACATGTTGACTTTTTCGTTGACTTTGACCTAGTTTGACTTTTAGTCAAACTTAAACAAACGTTTATGCAATCATTCTAATCTTCATTTATACTTGATTCTTGCATAAAACTTGACAACATGATTCACATGCTATACTATTCGAGTCGTAACTAGCCATAGGACTAATCGAACACATTTCGCCCGACCTTGTGTCGTAACCGGTTAATTGATACAACTTACTTGTTTAGGTCAAGGCTAAACAACTTTCATGCACACGTTTACTTTGTGAAGTACATTTATACTCGTGCACTCGAGGTGAGATCATAGTTTCACCCTTTCAAATACTTTTATACTTTTAAATCGTGGGCTGAGAAACATATACTTTATATACATTTTATACGGTTTATACTTTCATACTTTGAACACAAATACGAATATAAGAGCAAAGATACATACGAGTTAGAACGAAAATCCTCAAGTCCAATTACCATTAGTTACACTTGTAGGGTGTGAGCGAGAACTTATGTTGTGTGGCCATGCGGGTTTTACGAACCCTCATCTAAGGGATGAAACGTATTTTCGGGATATAGTGTAGGTTCTAAGACTATTATGCAGAGGTAAGATTAAGTTAAGTTTTGGTAATTGGGTGCTCGTGATATAGACAACATCTTTTGGGATGTATACGCTTGATATTCACTTTATACTAAATCTTATGGTTTACAAACAACATCTTTCGAGATGTATACGCTTTGATACAAACACATCTTTATAGATGTATACGCTTTGATACTAAACCTTGTGATTCAAAAACATACTTTTACAAATACATTTATGATCTCACCAACATTTTTCGTTGACA